>NC_064866.1:29488981-29788981 GCF_024139225.1 Suncus etruscus | reverse complement strand
GTATGTTCTCAGGGTTTTTTGCGTGGGCGCATCATAGGTGAAATACTAAGTTTATAGGAGGTTTTATTCATTTTGGAAAGGCCCTCAAGTTGTTTACACAGGGAGGTCTTTTCTGGTTTGTGACTTAAGCTCCCATCTATAAATAATCGGCCGTACTTGGTACATCAATTTCAGACCTTATATGGTCTTCTGCCTGGACTAAGAACTTGGATTAAGTTCAGATGCCTATTGATCATCATTGCAGTGGCTCTCCACCATGCAGGGGGTATATGCTTCCTCCTCTAAAATAAGGACCTAATTCAATGCCCTCAAAAATAGGCTTTCTAGTCTAACTGGACTTGAATAGAAAATGGGTCCGGAGAGACAGCATGGAGATAAGGCGTTTGCCTTTCATGCAGAAGGTCATTGGTTCGATTCCCGGTATCTGCCAGGAGCGATTTGTGAGCATAGAGCCAGGAGTAACTCCTGAGCGCTGCCGGGTGTGACCCAAAAACCAAATACCAAAAACCAACAACAACAACAACAACAAATAAAGAAAAGGTGCTTCTTCTCGCCTGCTACACAACCTTTCTGGCGTTTCTTCGAAGGATCTAGATCTACGGATTATAATTGGGCTTTCTGATTGCCCCAGGAGCTCCCCATCGCCTACTAGATCCTTGATCATTGAATTTCAGATTCTCCATCTGCTTCTTCAAGGAAGAAATTGCTTGGAATTCTTCATCTTGTACATCATAGATCTATCATTTCAGGAGCTTTAGTTGATTCCTTGACATATGTTTCTGGCTTTAGACACCCTGTGTTTAGGTTAGAAGTTTTTCTTTACATTTTCCTGTTATGCGCTTATGCAAACAGCCACTCTTTTATTATTGACTAGTTTTTCCTTTAATAATTGTAGACAATATTACTTACTTTTGTATATTTTTGTCTGTTTACTAAAGACAAATGGGGGAATTGTGGTGTATGTAAACATTTTTATGAGATTATTATGTTCGAGCTGGAGGAGAAAGGCCTCATTCTCCATCCCTCCTTCAGTCAACCTCATTAGGGGCTGATTTGCAACATTTTGCTTCTCTCTTTCATACACACTCTCTCATCCTGATACTGTGGTTTGCATTATTGCTATGGGGAGGTTGCTATGCATATCACTTAAAGCCATTAAAGCACTCAGTTCAAGTCCAGAATAATCAGTACCAACCCTTCTCCACTCTAATTTCACTCACTGCTCTTTGTGGCAAGCTTCCTACCATGGACTGGTAGTCTTCCTGACACTTATCTCTATAGTCTCTGGATGTTATTACCATACTATCTTTAATATTTCTTATGTCCTACCGATGAGTGAGATTATTCTATATGGATCCCTTTCCTTCTAATTCATTCACTCAGCAAAATAATGTCCATGTCCATCCATAAATAGGGAAAATTTATTACTTCATTTTTCCTATTGGCTGCGTAGTATTTCATTGTGTAGGTATGCTACAGTTTGAGCACCTGGGTTGTTTCAAGATTATGGCTATTGTAAATAGTGCTGCCATTAATATAGAAATGCAGAAGGCATTTTTACTGTGTTTTTGTGTTCCTAGATTATATCCCTAGTACTGGTATTGCTGGAATATATAAGAGCTCAATTTCTAGCTTTTTGAGAAATGTTAATATTGTTTTCAAAAAGGCAAGACCAGTCTTTAATCCCACCAGCATGTAATGAGAATCCCTTTCTCCCTGCAACCATGCAAGCACTGGCCTTGTTCTTTGTCAATTGTACAATTCTCTGGTGTGAGATGACATCACATTGTTGTTTTGATTGCTATCTACCTAATAATTAGTGATGTAGAGCAATTTGATGTGCCTTTTGGCTATCTGCTTTTATTCTTTGAGAAAATGTGTTAATTTCTCTCACATTTTAGACGGATTAGATAATTTTTCTACAAAGTTCAATCAATACCTTGTATATTTTAGATATTAATCCCTTATCAGATGAATATTCGGTGAATAGTTTCTATTCTATACTATCCATTTCCTGGATAGTCTTTGTATCCTAGTGGCTCTATTGGACATATAAGAAGGGATTTGGGAGGAGTTTGTCTAGGTGTTGTAAGTATGCCTTTGGAAGAAGAAAGGGGAAAGAAAAAAAGTAACAAAACAAACAAAATGGGATAAGACAAAACCAAACCAAACCAAACCAAAAGACCAATAAGGGGGGCCTAAGAGATACACAGTGGTGTTTCCCTTGCAAGCAGCCGATGCAGGACCTAAGGTGGTTGGTTTGAATCCTGGTATCCCATATGGTCCCTCGTGCCTGCCAGGAGCAATTTCTGAGCAGATAGCTAGGAGTAACCCCTGAGCACTGCCAGGTGTGGCCCAAAAACAAACAAACAAAAAAAAACAAAGAAACAAAAACAAGCAAAATAAACAATAAGGGAGTGACAACAAAAGTACAAAAGGAATTTAAACAAAAAGAGTAAATAAAAAATCAAAACCATCAGCCTCGAAGAAACAAATAAACAGAAAAACAAAAAAACAAAAAACAAAAAAAAACAAAACAAGAAAGCCAAAACAAGAAAACAAGAAAAAAAGACCAGCAACTTCTTTAAAAAGGGTTGTTTTCTTTTTGCTTTGTTTTTGTTTTGTTTTGTTTTTGCACAGGCACAGTAAACATTGGGAAAATTAGAATGGGAATTACCTTGGCCTAAGAAATACATGGTTTCTCCACTCTTGAAGCATACTGCCATGGAAACAACTACAGGCTCCTACTCATTCTTTTACACTCCCCAAGGTCTTTTTATGGTGCTAGAAGACTTTCTGCTCAGATGTGGATGATGACATTCCACCTCTGTAGCTGAAGATCTTGCTATTTGCATAGGTTATAGGGTGAAGACTAGGAAAGAGGATTGGGTTTCTTTGTTTTGTTTTGTCTTTTTATGGTTCTAGGATTTCTGTTCCATCACTGTTGTTGTAATCAGTCTTCTGTGATTAGTGGACTTGGTTTTTGCTCATATCCTAGGCCAGATCCTAGGCTATATAGTCTTTCAGCATAATTCCAGATGTTCTGCTCTGTTGCAGTTGTCAAAGTCAGACCTCTGAGATTAGAGATATTGGTTTTTGTATGAATCCAAAGCTGAGGCCTAGTCTAGGGACTTCCACATTGGTTCCTTGCTAGGTTCTGTCCAGTCCTTGTTTGTCAAGGTTAGTCTTTTGCAGTGATTCTCAACTAGTGGGGTACACACCCAGGGGGGAGTGAGGCTCCATAAAGGGGGGTACGTTTGACCTCTGCAAACACTGTCATAACAAGCTAAGCCCCGTGCTTATGTCTCTGTATGTCCGTGGAGCTGAGAGTTGCTGTGTCCTGCTTCAAACTCTGCTTCGAAAAGTTATGCATTGCAAAACATGCTCATTGTAGCCATTGATCCAGACATCACGTCTGATTAAAAAATCAGCTCAATGGGGCAGGAGAGATAACATGAAGTTAAGGCGTTTGCCTTTCATGCAGTAGGTTGGTAGTTCAAATCTCAGCATCCCATATGGTCCCCCAAGCCTGCCAGGAGCGATTTCTGAGCATAGATCCAGGAGTAACCCCTGAGCACAGCCAGGTTTGACCCAAAAAAACCCCAAAAAATATCAGCTTAAATTATATTTAATATATTTTTGTTTTGCAGATTAAAGTTTTTTTTAAATAAAGATACTACTTACAGTCACACAGAGGGCGCGAAAAATGTTTTCTTATTCCTAGGGGGCATGACAGAAAATAATTGAGAAGCACTGGTCTTCTGTAAATAGCAATTTTAGTTTTTGCTTAGAGCAAAGGATGACATGTCTCCCATTTGTATTGTATCATACTGCTAGATAATGAGATAGAGCAGCCCTCTCCTAGCTCAAGTTGTTGCTATTTCCTCATGTCAGGATGTCATGATAAGACTAGTGTAAATTGGTGCCGGGGCGGCTTTTGGAATTTCCCTGATTGGATTCTGATTCCTGGTGCTGTTCCTGGGACCTGTGTCAGTTTCACGTCTTGGATCTGGGGTTCTGGTTTGGATGGTTATTGTCCGATCACATAGAGTTTAAGTTGGGTCAACATGAAATATATTCAGGATGGGAGGTGAGCCTATATTATAAAAAGTATGGTTTCTTATCCCTAGTAGATAAGAACTTGTTTCTGTGTTTAACATTTCCCTTTATTTAGAGTGCCTATGCAAAAGGGTATGGTGAGAAATCATATTGCTGATGGATTTGGAGATGAGAATGATAGCCTGCACAGTCCCTGTGCCCTGGTTTTGACCTGGTCTTTTATCCCAGACAAGACTTTTTTTGTAGGTTTTTATACCACTCAAAACTAAAACAGGTAAGGTTGGAGAAACAAAGAGAAAAAGAAATATATATATATAATAGAAGAAGTAAATAAAATCGCATTTTATTTGTTTATTTATTTTTTGGTTTTTGGGTCACACCCAGCAGCGCTCAGGGGTTACTCCTGGCTCTATGCTCAGAAACTGCCCCTGGCAGGTACAGGGGACCATATAGGATGCCGGGACTCAAACCACCATCCTTCAGCATGAAAGGCAAAAGCCTTACCTCCATGCTATCTCTCTGGCCACTAAAATTGCTTTTAAAAGGGCATTCAAAAACAATGCTAATGATGAGGCTTTTATTTTTATGAGGCTAATTTACTTTAGGGGATAAACAGACTAGGAAGTATTATTATGGAGATATTAAACATATGAAACATAGGCTTCCCCATTGAGTCTTTTGAGGTATTCTTGTGGCAGGTAAAATCCAGGGCGGGTTTTTCTTTTTTCTTTTTTTTTTTAATACCTTTATTTAAAAACCTTGATTACAAACATAATTATGGTTGAGTTTTAGTCATGTAAAGTCATGCACTTTACCAGTGCAACATTCCCATCCCCAAAGTCCCAAATCTCTCTCCTCCCCACCCACCCCCACCTGTACTCTAAACAGGATTCTATTTCCCCATTCATTCTTATTGTTAGGATAGTTCTCAATGTTGTTATTTCTCTAACTACACTCATTACTCTTTGTGGTGAGCTTCATGAAGTGAGCTGAAACTCCCAGACCTCCTCTCTTTTGCCTCTAAAAATTATTGCAACAATGTCTTTCATTTTCTTAAAATCCATAAATGAGTGAGAGTATTCTATGTCTTTTTCTCTCCCTCTGACTTCTTTCACTCAGCATAGTAGATTCCATGTACATCTATGTATAGGAAAATTTCATGACTTCAACTCTCCTGATGGTCAAAATATTCCATTGTGTATATGTACCACAGTTTCTTTAGCCATTCATTTGTTGTAGGGCTTTTTGGTTGTTTCCAGAGTCTTGCTATGGTAAATACTGCTGCAATGAATACAGGTGTAAGGAAGGAATTTTTTTGTAGAGTATTTTTGTGTTCCTAGGGTATATCCCTAGAAGTAGTATAGCTGGGTCATATGGGAGCTCAATTTCCAGTTTTTGGAGGAATCTCCATATCACTTTCCATAAAGGTTGGACTAGATGGCATTCCCACCAGCAGTGGATAAGAGTTCCTTTTCTCCACATCCCGCCAGCACTGCTTATTGCCATTCTTTGTGATGTGTGCCAATCTTTATGGTGCAAGGTGGAACCTCATAGTTCTTTTGATTTACATCTCCTTGATGATTAGTGATGTGGAGCATTTTTTTCATGTCCCTTTTTTGCCATCTGTATTTCTTCTTTGGTAAATTGTCTGTCCATTTTGTCTCCCCATTTTTTGATGGGATTAGCTTTTTTTTCTTGTAAAGTTCAAAGACTCTACTGAAAAGCTTTTAGAAAAAATAGATTCAGGGGCCGGGTGGTGGCGCTAAAGGTAAGGTGCCTGCCTTACCTGCGCTAGCCTAGGACGGACCGCGGTTCGATCCCCCGGCGTCCCATATGGTCCCCCAAGCCAGGAGCGACTTCTGAGCGCATAGCCAGGAGTAACCCCTGAGCGTCACCGGGTGTGGCCCAAAAACCAAAAAAAAAAAAAGAAAAAGAAAAAATAGATTCAGATAGCAATGTGGCAGGCTACAAAATTAACACACAAAAACCAATGGCCTTTTTATACACCAATGATGATAGGGAAGAAATGGACATTAAAAACACAACCCCATTCACATTAGTGCCACACAAACTCAATTGAGTCAACTTGACCAAAGATGTGAAGGACCTATTCAAAGAAAACTGAAAAACCCTGCTCCAAGAAATAAGAGAGGACACGTGGAAATGGAAACACATACCCTGTTCATGAATTGGCAGGATTAACATCATTAAAATGGCAATACTTCCCAAAGCATTGTACAGATTTAATGCAATCCCTCTAGAGATACACAGGACATTCTTCGAAGAAGTGGATCAAACACTTCTAAAATTCATTTGGAACAATAAACAGTCTCAAATAGCTAAAGCAACCCTTGGGAAAAGGAATATGGGAGGCATTGCTTTCCCAAATTTTAAACTGTACTACAAAGCAGTAGTTATCAAAACAGCATTGTATTGGAATAAAGACAGACCCTCAGATCAGTGGAATAGGCTTCAGTGCTCAGAGAATGTTCCCCAGACATACAATCACCAAATTTTTGATAAAGGAGCAAGAAATCCTAAATGGAGCAAAGAAAGCCTCGTCAACAAGTGATGTTGGCACAACTGGCTAGCCACTTTCAAAAAAGCAAATTTAGACCCCCCAGCTAGCATCATGTACAAAGGTAAAATCCAAATGGATTAAAGACCTTGATATCAGCCCTGATACGATAAGGTATACAAAAAAAACATGTAGGTAAAACACTCCATGATATTGAGACTAAAGGCATCTTCAAGAAGGAAACTGCACTCTCCAAACAAGTGAAAGCAGAGACTAACAGATAGGAATATATTAAGCTGAGAAGCTTCAGCACCTCAAAGGAAATAGTACCCAGGATACAATAGCCACCCAATACCCATCAGATAAGGGGCTAATATCCAAAATATACCAGGGCAGTTTTTCATCACACATTGTGTCTTGTTGGGTTTGTGAAGTTATTGTGAAGCCATGAGGGAAATGTCCTTGAGCTTGGGTCCTTCTGGGGATGACTCAGAAGCATGCAATAGTTCATGATTAGGAGGGTAAGAAGGGCCATAAAGCATGAGTCAGCAAGTGTGTTGGTTGTAGTTTCTTGACGAGGCATGTGATGTGGGACTGGGAGTATGTCCTTTTGGTTTGGGAGCTTGGTGGTGGTTTATTGGAGCAGGATGTTGGCCTTGGTACCTAATGGATTAATAACTGAAGGTAAATAGGGTTAACTAAGGAATGATGATAAATCAGGATTGGAGGATGAGAGAATAGAGGGATTTCTGAAGAGGGAAGGGGTAGTATATGAGAGGGGCTATATATAGTTTAGGCATGGTGTGTTTACATTTTAGGTTTGGAATCAGAGAGAAGTCCACTGTCTACAAACTCATGCCCACATAAATATAGACATTAGTGTTCTATTTGTAGGTTGTTGTTGGAGGCCTCACTGGCATAGTCTGGGTCTGAGCTTTTGAGATATGATTGAGGTAAGAAAAAGAAAAATAAATAATTGGTGTGCCATCCTCACTGGTGTTAGGTGGTAACTCATTGTTGTCTGGATTTGAATTTCTCTAATTATGAGTGATGGTGAACATGTTTTCATGTGTCTCTTGGCCATTTGTTGGTCTTCCTTGGACAAATTTCTATTTATTTCTTCTCCCCATTTTTCTATGGTTTCATTGGGTTTTGTGAGGCTCATCTTTCTGAGTGCTTTGTATATCCTAGATATCAATTCTTTGTCTGATGTGTCGAGTGTAAATATTTTTTCTCATTCTGTTAGCTGTCTTTTAGTTTTAGCCAGTGTTTTTTTTTTTTTTGCCATACAGAAACTCTTTAGTTTCATGTAGTCCTATTTGTTTAAGTTTGATGCTATTACTCTTGTCATTGATATTCCATCATCAAAGACTTTTTTGTGTATAAATCTTGCAGTGTTGTGCCTATTTTTCCCACAATGAACTTTATAGATTCAGGTCTGATTTTCAGGTCTTTAATCTATTTCGAGTTCATTTTTGTGTAGGGTATAAGGTATGAATCAATCTTTAGTTTCTTATAGGTGGTTATCCAATTGTTCCAACAACATATTTTGAAGAGACTATCTTCACTTGATTTCAGGTTCTTGGATCCTTTGTCAAATATCAGTTGACTGTATACTTGTGGATATATCTCTGAATATTCTGTTCTAACCCACTGGTCTAATACTCCCTCTTTGTTCCAGTACCATGGTGTTTTGATGACTATGGCTTTATCATAAAGCTTCAAGTTAGGTACAAAAATGCCACTAAGTTTCTGGTATTTCAGCAAGGATTTGGCTAACCTAGGTCTTTTGTGGTTCCAGGTAAACTTTATAATTGATTGTTCTAGCTTCTTATAAAATTATGTCAGAATTTGGATAGGGATTGCATTAAATCTATGTAGTAATTTAGGTAAGATAGTTATTTTGATTATGTTGATTCTTTCTATCCAAGAGCAAGGAATGTTATTCCATTTCCTTAGGTCCTTTTCAATTTTATTCTGGAGCGTTTTGAAGTTTTTTTAAAATTAATATCTTTATCTTGATTACAAATACGATTGTAGTTGGGTATCAGTCATGTAAAGAAGACTCCCCTTCACCAGTGCAACATTCCCATCACCAATGTTCTAAATATCCATCCTTCTCAGCTTAATATAGTCTCATCTGTTAATCTCTGCTTTCACCTGTTTGGAGAGTACAGTTTCATCCTTGAAGATGCCTTTATTCTCAATGTCCAGAGTGTTTTTATTTATGTGTTATTCTATATACCTTATGATATCAGGTCTGATATCGAGGTCTTTAATCCATTTGAATTTTACCTTCATACATGGTGTTAGTTGGGAGTCTGAGTTCACTTTTTTGCAAATGAATAACCAATTGTGCCAACACCACTTGTTGAAGAGGATTTGGTTTCATGTATTCTTTAGCTCTGGTAGTTTCTCTTTAATGATGTTCTTGACCACTGATTCTTCTTGAAGATTTTCTTCCTGGGTCTCTGTGACTCCAATGATTTTTAAGTTGTTTCTGTTGAGTTTATCAATGACTTTTTTTTTATTTGTCCACATTCCTTGAGTAATTTTTCCATTGTCTGATCATTTGCTTTAAGAATTTTCTTTTTTCCAATCTCTGCTGCTGTATGGAGCTGTTAGGCATTGCATCTTCCAGCTCACTAATTCTATCCTCAGCTGCTGTTACCCTGTTGGAGAGGTTTTCTGTTGAGTTTTCCAATTTGTCTACTGAGTTTTTCAGACCTGTTATTTAACCTGTTATTTCTGTTTGGCGTTTTCTGATTTATGTCTTCATTTTTTCTTGGTTCTTATTAGTGTTCTGTTCAACTCAATCTATGATTTCTTTGAGTTCTTTGAACAACCTCCATAGTTCTTCTCTAAACTCCATATTCAAGAGACTTTTGAGGTGGTTGGCCATTTTCGATTCATCAGAGTTGTAATCTTTATTCTTTATGCCCTGTTAGTTTGCCTTGTTTCCTCATTGTCACAATTGTATTGTGGGTTTTTCTAAGTGTTGTGGTGGTATTCATTGGCTAAATGATGTGTGTTGCCGTGTAGTGAAGTGGAGTGGAAATGCTCCTCTGTGGGCTGGTCGACTCACCTCCAAGGAAGGGGATTCCTCAGGGGAGCAAGCCACACAAGATCAAATCTTAGGCCCAAGCAGGCAGAGAAGAAAGTTCAGAGAGGTCTGGTGAGCTTCAGAGACCCAGCTCAATTCAGCTAGCTCCACCCTTTGTGGGCAATTCGACTCACCTCCAAGGAAGAGGAGCCCTCGGGAGAGGAAGCCACACAGGATCAAATCTTAGGCCCGAGCAGGCAGAGAAGAAAGTCCAGAGAGGTCTGCTGTTCTTCAGAGATCCAGTACACAGGGAGTTCAACTCACCTCCCAGCTTTTATTTTTTGCCACACAACCAGCAGTACTCAGGGATTACTTCTAGCTCTTCACCTTGACCTTGTTGAGCAACCTTAACTTGGAGCCTCAATTATTTTGTATGCAAAATGGAATGCACCCCACTTTTTTTAGAGGAGCGTTTAGATCATATAATTCCTTTGGGAAGGAATATAAGGCCAGAAACTCACCCCTCAGTTTTTCATCCACAAGCCAGATGCTGCACCATGTAGAACCAAGAGTTCTACTTCTTCAAATCCAGGCCGCCTGAGGAGCCTTCATTGGAATAAACAAAGACCACTCCAAAGGGGAGAAAAAAGCCAGATAAGGAGGCAATAGAAGAAAAAAAAAAAAAAAACCACGGCAAACATTAGCCTTAATGGAGAAAATCTGAAATCATTTCCACTAAGGTCAGGAACAAGGCAAGGCTGCCCACTTTCTCCAATTTTATTCAACATAGTTTTACAAGTCCTAGAACTAGCAATAAAGCACAACTTGATCTAAAAACAGCTTGCCCTACCTCATCACCTAATGGTTAGATAAAATCAGAAGACACCCCATCCTTTGATCTGTGCAAAAAAAAAAAAAAAAAAAAAGATCACAAATTACAGAACGCTGTCTTTGACAATCATGATTGAACAGAACTTTTCCTGGGATCAATGTGAAAAATCCTAGCCTAGGCTTTGACCTAGGATTTGTACAAAACAAAGAACTCTAATTTCAGAGTTCTGACTTTGACAACCACAACTGGCAGAACTGCAAGGAAAGGTTCTATTTAAGGATTTGTCCTAGGATCAGTGCAAAAACCAAGATCACTAATTACAGAAGTCTGACTACAAAAACTGTGATGGATCAGAACTTCTAGAACCATAAAGAATCTATCATAGACTTCATCCTATGACCTATGCAAATACCAGAATCTCTAATTACAGAAGAGTGATTTTTTTAGGGGATTTTTTTTTAATTTAAACACCTTGATTACATACATGATTGTGTTTGGGTTTCAGTCATAAAAGGAACACCACCCATCACCAGTGCAACATTCCCATCACCCAAGTCCCAAATCTCCCTCCTCCCCACCCAACCCCCGCCTGTACCCTAAACAGGCTCTACATTTCCCTCATACATTCTCAATATTAGGACAGTTCAAAATGTAGTTATTTCTCTAAATAAACTCATCACTCTTTGTGGTGAGCTTCCTGAGGTGAGCTGGAACTTCCAGCTCTTTTCTCTTTTGTGTCTGAAAATTATTATTACAAGGGTGTCTTTCATTTTTCTTAAAACCCATAGATGAGTGAGACCATTCTGCGTTTTTCTCTCTCTCTCTGACTTATTTCACTCAGCATAATAGATTCCATGTACATCCATGTATAGGAAAATTTCATGACTTCATCTCTCCTGACAGCTGCATAATATTCCATTGTGTATATGTACCACAGTTTCTTTAGCCATTTGCCTGTTGAAGGGCATCTTGGTTGTTTCCAGAGTCTTGCTATGGTAAATAGAGCTGCAATGAATATAGGTGTAAGGAAGGGGTTTTTGTATTGTATTTTTGTGTTCCTAGGGTATATTCCTAGGAGTGGTATAGCTGGATCGTATGGGAGCTCGATTTCCAGTTTTTGGAGGAATCTCCATATCGCTTTCCATAAAGGTTGAACTAGACAGCATTCCCACCAGCAGTGGATAAGAGTTCCTTTCTCTCCACATCCCCGCCAACACTGTTTATTCTCATTCTTTGTGATGTCTGCCATTCTCTGGGGTGTGAGGTGGTATCTCATCGTTGTTTTGATTTGCATCTCCCTGATGATTAGTGATGTGGAACATTTTTTCATGTGTCTTTTGGCCATGCGTATTTCTTCTTTGTCAAAGTGTCTGTTCATTTCTTCTCCCCATTTTTTGATGGGGTTAGATGTTTTTTTCTTGTAAAGTTCTGTCAGTGCCTTGTATATTTTGGAGATTAGCCCCTTATCTGATGGGTATTGGGTGAATAGTTTCTCCCACTCAGTGGGTGGCTCTTGTATCCTGGGCACTATTTCCTTTGAGGTGCAGAAGCTTCTCAGCTTAATATATTCCCATCTGTTAATCTCTGCTTTCACTTGCTCGGAGAGTGCAGTTTCCTCCTTGAAGATGCCTGTAATGTCCTGGAGTGTTTTGCCTATGTGCTGTTCTATATATCTTATGGTTTTGGGGCTGATATCGAGGTCTTTAATCCATTTGGATTTTACCTTTGTACATGATGTTAGCTAGGGGTCTAAGTTTAATTTTTTGCAAGTGGCTATCCAATTGTGCCAACACCACTTGTTGAAGAGGCTTTCCCTGCTCCATTTAGGATTTCCTGCTCCTTTATCAAAAATTAGATGGTTGTATCTCTGGGGAACATTTTATGAGTATTCAAGCCTATTCCACTGATCTGAGGACCTATCCTTATTCCAATACCATGCTGTTTTGATAACTGTTGCTTTGTAGTACAGTTTAAAGTTGGGAAAAGTAATTCCTCCCATATTCTTTTTCCCAATGATTGCTTTAGCTATTCGAGGGTGTTTATTGTTCCAAATGAATTTCAAAAGTGTCTGATCCACTTCTTTGAAGAATGTCATGGGTATCTTTAGAGGGATGGCATTAAATCTGTATAATGCCTTGGGGAGTACTGCCATTTTGATGATGTGAATCCTGCCAATCCATGAGCAGGGTATGTGTTTCCATTTCCGTGTGTCCTCTCTTATTTCTTGGAGCAGAGTTTTATAGTTTTCTTTGTATAGGTCCTTCACATATTTAGTCAAGTTGATTCCAAGATATTTGAGTTTGTGTGGTACTATTGTGAATGGGGTTGTTTTCTTAATGTCCATTTCATCCTTATTACTATTGGTATATAGAAAGGCCATTGATTTTTGTGTGTTAATTTTGTAGCCTGCCACCTTGCTATATGAGTCTATTGTTTCTAGAAGCTTTTTGATAGAGTCTTTAGGGTTTTCTGAGTAGAGTATCATGTCATCTGCAAACAGTGAGAGCTTGACTTCTTCCTTTCCTATCTTGATTCCCTTGATATCCTTTTCTTGCCTAATCGCTATAGCAAGTACTTCCAGTGCTATGTTGAATAGGAGTGGTGAGAGAGGACAGCCTTGTCTTGTGCCAGAATTTAGAGGGAAGGCTTTCAGTTTTTCTCCATTGAGGATAATATTTGCCACTGGCTTGTGGTAGATGGCCTTCACTATATTGAGAAAGGTTCCCTCCATTCCCATCTTGCTGAGAGTTTTGATCAAGAATGGGTGTTGGACCTTATCAAATGCTTTCTCTGCATCTATTGATATGATCATGTGGTTTTTATTTTTCTTGTTATTGATGTTGTGTATTATGTTGATAGATTTACGGATGTTAAACCAGCCTTGCATTCCTGGGATGAAACCTACTTGATCGTAGTGGATGATCTTCTTAACGAGGCATTGAATCCTATTTGCCAGGATTTTGTTGAGGATCTTTGCATCTGCATTCATCAGTGATATTGGTCTGTAATTTTCTTTTTTGGTAGCGTCTCTGTCTGGTTTAGGTATCAAGGTGATGTTGGCTTCATAAAAGCTATTTGGAAGTGTTTCCGTTTGTTCAATTTCATGAAAGAGTCTTGCCAAGATTGGCAGTAGTTCCTCTTGGAAAGTTTGATAGAATTCATTAGTGAATCCATCTGGACCTGGGCTTTTGTTTTTCGGCAGACATTTGATTACTGTTTTAATTTCATCAATGGTGATGGGGGTGTTTAGATATGCTACATCCTCTTCCTTCAACCGTGGAAGATTATAAGAGTCCAAGAATTTATCCATTTCTTCCAGGTTCTCATTTTTAGTGGCATAAAGTTTTTCAAAGTAGTTTCTGATTACCCTTTGAATCTCTGTCATATCAGTAGTGATCTCTCCTTTTTCATTCCTGATACGAGTTATCAAGTTTCTCTCTCTCTCTTTCTTTGTTAGGTTTGCCAGTGGTCTATCAATCTTGTATATTTTTTCAAAGAACCAACTTCTGCTTTCGTTGATCTTTCGGATTGTTTTTTGAGTTTCCACTTCGTTGATTTCTGCTCTCAGCTTTGTTATTTCCTTCTGTCTTCCTATTCTTGGGTCCTTTTGTTGAGCATTTTCTAGTTCTATTAGCTGTGTCATTAAGCTACTCAGGTAAGCTCCTTCTTCCTTCCTGATGTGTGCTTGCAAAGCTATAAATTTTCCTCTCAGTACTGCTTTTGCTGTGTCCCATAAGTTCTGAGAGTTTGTGTCTTTATTGTCATTTGTTTCCAGGAATCTTTTTATTTCCTCCTTGATTTCATCTCGGACCCACTGGTTATTGACCATGAGGCTGTTTAACTTCCAGGTGTTAAAGTGTTTCTTCTGAGTCCCTTTGGAGTTCACAAATAATTTCAGAGCCTTGTGGTCAGCGAAGGTAGTCTGCAAAATTTCTATCCTCTTGATCTTATGGAGGTATGTTTTATGTGCCAGCATGTAGTCTATCCTGGAGAATGTCCCATGTACATTGGAGAAGAATGTGTATCCAGGTTTCTGGGGATGGAGTGTCCTATATATATCCACTAGGCCTCTTTCTTCCATTTCTCTCCTCAGGTCTAGTATATTCTTGTTGGGTTTCAGTCTGGTTGACCTGTCCAGTGTTGACAAAGCCGTGTTAAGGTCCCCCACAATTATTGTGTTGTTGTTGATATTATTTTTCAGATTTGTCAACAGTTGTATTAAATATTTTGCTGGCCCCTCATTCGGTGCATATATGTTTAGGAGAGTGAATTCTTCCTGCTCTACGTACCCCTTGATTAATATAAAATGTCCGTCTTTGTCCCTTACCACCTTCCTGAGTATAAAGTTTGCATTATCTGATATTAGTATGGCCACTCCAGCTTTTTTATGGGTGTTGTTTGCTTGGATAACTTTTCTCCAGCCTTTAATTTTGAGTCTATGTTTGTTCTGACTATTCAGGTGCGTTTCTTGTAGGCAGCAGAAGGTTGGATTGAGTTTTTTGATCCATTTAGCCACTCTGTGTCTCTTAACTGGTGCATTTAGTCCATTGACGTTGAGAGAAAGAATTGTCCTGGGATTTAACGCCATCTTTATTTCAAAATTTGGTGTGTCTTTTGGGTAGTCTTGTCTTAGATTAGGTCTTTCAGTTTTTCTCTTAAGACTGGTTTTGTGTCTGTGAAGTTTCTGAGCTGTTTTTTGTCTGTGAAACCATGTATTCTTCCGTCAAACCGGAAAGTGAGTTTTGCTGGGTATAGTATTCTGGGTGAAGCATTCATTTCATTCAGTCTTGTCACAATATCCCACCACTGCTTTCTGGCATTGAGCGTTTCTGGTGACAGGTCTGCTGTAAATCTCAGGGAAGCTTGCTTGAACATGATTTCCCCTTTTGATCTTGCTGTTTTCAGAATTCTGTCTCTATCTGTGGGATTTGTCATTGTGACTAGGATGTGTCTTGGGGTGGTTTTTCTGGGGTCTCTTTTGGTTGGTACTCTTCGGGCATGCAGGATTTGATCACATATATTCTTTAGCTCTGGGAGTTTCTCTTTAATGATGTTCTTGACCATTGATTCTTCCTGGAAATTTTCTTCCTGGGTCTCTGGGACTCCAATGATTCTTAAGTTGTTTCTGTTGATCTTATCATAGACTTCTATTTTCGTCTGTTCCCATTCTTTGACTAATTTTTCCATTGTCTGCTCATTTGCTTTAAGTTTTTTGTCCAATCTCTCCTGCTGTATGGAATTGTTATGTATCTCATCTTCCACAGCACCAAGTCTATTCTCAGCTTCTGATACCCTGTCCCAGAGCTTATCCATTTTGTCATTCACTTCGTTTACTGACTTTTTCAGTCCTGTTAGTTGACATGTTATTTCAGTTTGGAGTTTTGTCATTTCTGCCTTCATATTTTCTTGGTTCTTATTAGTGTTCTGTTCAACTCGATCCATGGTTTCTTGGAGTCTGTTGAGCACCTTCCATATTGCTAGTCTAAAGTCCTTATCTGAGAGGTTGATTAGTTGTTCAGTCATTATCTGGTCCTCAGAATTGTCATCTTCATTCTCTATGTCTGATGCTGGCCTGCGTTGTTTCCCCATTGTCACACTTGTATTGTGGGTTTTTCTACATGTTGTAGTGGTATTCATTGTCTATATGATGTAGGCAGCACACTCCTCTGGCTCCTCCCTTTCTGGATGGGCTGACTTGCCTCTAAGGGAGGGGAGTCCTCCGTGGATGAAGCCTCACACTGGGTCAAATCTTAGGCCCGAGAATGCAACAGAGAAGACAGTCCAGAGAGAAATGTTTGCTTCTGTGATATAGCACCGTTCTTAGTGTGATTTTTCCTTCTTGTTGCAATGGAGTTCTTTCCTTAGAAAGAGTGCACGGCCGCTCCGCTTCGCTACGCGGCCGTGCTCCTCTGAGCCTCTTTTTGCCCCACTCGCAAGAGTTTCACGCAAGAGGACAGTAGACAGACATAGACAGGTCACACTCACAGTCTTTCACAGCTGAGCCCCACTGGGCCGGTGTACTTTCATGGATTTTCCCCACCTGGTGTCACACACAGGGAGCCAGCTTTTGCAAAGGTTAGCCGGTTTTTATGCTCTGAAGTCCCTCTCTGAAAATGGCGTCTGGGCGAGCGAGGTTTCTGGAGGCTCTTTTTGCCCCACTCGCAAGAGTTTCACGCAAGAGGACAGTAGACAGACATAGACAGGTCACACTCACAGTCTTTCACAGCTGAGCCCCACTGGGCCGGTGTATTTTCGCGGATTTTCCCCGCCTGGTGTCACACACAGGGAGCCAGCTTTTGCAAAGGTTAGCCGGTTTTTGTGCTCTGAAGTCCCTCCCTGAAAATGGCGTCTGGGCGAGCGAGGTTTCTGGAGGCTCTTTTTGCCCCACTCGCAAGAGTTTCACGCAAGAGGACAGTAGACAGACATAGACAGGTCACACTCACAGTCTTTCACAGCTGAGCCCCACTGGGCCGGTGTACTTTCATGGATTTTCCCCACCTGGTGTCACACACAGGGAGCCAGCTTTTGCAAAGGTTAGCCGGTTTTTATGCTCTGAAGTCCCTCTCTGAAAATGGCGTCTGGGCGAGCGAGGTTTCTGGAGGCTCTTTTTGCCCCACTCGCAAGAGTTTCACGCAAGAGGACAGTAGACAGACATAGACAGGTCACACTCACAGTCTTTCACAGCTGAGCCCCACTGGGCCGGTGTATTTTCGCGGATTTTCCCCGCCTGGTGTCACACACAGGGAGCCAGCTTTTGCAAAGGTTAGCCGGTTTTTGTGCTCTGAAGTCCCTCCCTGAAAATGGCGTCTGGGCGAGCGAGGTTTCTGGAGGCTCTTTTTGCCCCACTCGCAAGAGTTTCACGCAAGAGGACAGTAGACAGACATAGACAGGTCACACTCACAGTCTTTCACAGCTGAGCCCCACTGGGCCGGTGTACTTTCATGGATTTTCCCCACCTGGTGTCACACACAGGGAGCCAGCTTTTGCAAAGGTTAGCCGGTTTTTATGCTCTGAAGTCCCTCCCTGAAAATGGCGTCTGGGCGAGCGAGGTTTCTGGAGGCTCTTTTTGCCCCACTCGCAAGAGTTTCACGCAAGAGGACAGTAGACAGACATAGACAGGTCACACTCACAGTCTTTCACAGCAGAGCCCCACTGGGCCGGTGTATTTTCGCGGATTTTCCCCGCCTGGTGTCACACACAGGGAGCCAGCTTTTGCAAAGGTTAGCCGGTTTTTGTGCTCTGAAGTCCCTCCCTGAAAATGGCGTCTGGGCGAGCGAGGTTTCTGGAGGCTCTTTTTGCCCCACTCGCAAGAGTTTCACGCAAGAGGACAGTAGACAGACATAGACAGGTCACACTCACAGTCTTTCACAGCTGAGCCCCACTGGGCCGGTGTATTTTCGCGGATTTTCCCCGCCTGGTGTCACACACAGGGGGCCAGCTTTTGCAAAGGTTAGCCGGTTTTTATGCTCTGAAGTCCCTCCCTGAAAATGGCGTCTGGGCGAGCGAGGTTTCTGGAGGCTCTTTTTGCCCCACTCGCAAGAGTTTCACGCAAGAGGACAGTAGACAGACATAGACAGGTCACACTCACAGTCTTTCACAGCTGAGCCCCACTGGGCCGGTGTACTTTCGCGGATTTTCCCCGCCTGGTGTCACACACAGGGAGCCAGCTTTTGCCACCCTTCACCTTCTTTACTTTTCCCTGCAATGCTGAACTGAAAAGTTCTGGCTTGTGTACTGAATATTGAGTTGTGCTGCATCCCCCTTGACTCCAGGGATGGGATTTGAAGTAATCAGCCTTTGAATTTCCAGGAGCCCTTAATCTTCTTTAGAAGAGTGATTTTTATATATATTTTATTTAAACACCTTGATTACATACATGGTTGTGTTTGGGTTCAGTCATGTAAAGAACACCACCCATCACCACTGCAACATTCCCATCACCAATGTCCCAAATCTCCCTCCTCACCACCCAACCCCTGCCGTACTCTAGACAGGATTTCTATTTCCCTCATACATTCTCATTATTAGGACAGTTCAAAATGTAGTTATTTCTCTAACTAAACTCATCCCTGTTTGTGGTGAGCTTCATGAGGTGAGCTGTAACTTCCAGCCCTTCTCTGTTTTGTGTTTGAAAATTATTATTGCAAGACTAGCTTTCATTTTTCTTAAATCCTATAGATGAGTGAGACCATTCTGTGTTTTTCTCTCTCTCTCTGACTTATTTCACTCAGCATAATAGATTCCGTGTACATCCATGTATAGGAAAATTTCATGACTTCATCTCTCCTGACAGCTGCATAATATTCCATTGTGTATATGTACCACAGTTTCTTTTTTTTTTTTTTTGGGCCACACCCAGTAATGCTCAGGGGTTACTCCTGGCTATGCGCTTAGAAGTCGCTCCTGGCTTGGGGGACCATATGGGACGCCGGGGGATCGAACCGCGGTCCGTCTGAGGCTAGCGCAGGCAAGGCAGGCACCTTACCTTTAGCGCCACCGCCCGGCCCCCAATACCACAGTTTCTTTAGCCATTCGTCTGTTGAAGGGCATCTTGGTTGTTTCCAGAGTCTCGCTATGGTAAATAGTGCTGCAATGAATATAGGTGTAAGGAAGGAATTTTTTGTATTTTATTTTTGTGTTCCTAGGGTATATTCCTAGGAGTGGTATAGCTGGATCGTATGGGAGCTCGATTTTCAGTTTTTGGAGGAATCTCCAGATCGCTTTCCATAAAGGTTTAACTAGACAGCATTCCCACCAGCAGTGGATAAGAGTTCCTTTCTCTCCACATCCCCGCCAACACTGCTTATTCTTATTCTTTGTGATGTGTGCCAATCTCTGTGGTGTGAGGTAGTACCTCATCATTGTTTTGATTTGCATCTCCCTGATGATTAGTGATGTGGAACATTTTTTCATGTGTCTTTTGGACATTTGTGTGTCTTCTTTGTCAAAGTGTCTGTCCATTTCTTCTCCCTGTTTTTTGATGGTATTAGATTTTTTTTTCTTGTAAAGTTCTGTCAGTGCCTTGTATATTCTGGAGATTGTCCCCTTATTTGATGGGTATTGGGTGAATAGTTTCTCCCATTCAGTGAATGGCTCTTGTATCCTGGGCACTATTTCCTTTGAGGTTCAGAAGCTTCTCAGCTTAATATATTCCCATCTGTTAACTATACAAAAAAAAACTATAAAACTCTGCTGCAAGAAGTAAGAGAGGACACACAGAAATGGAAACACATACCCTGCTCATGGATTGGAAGGATTAACATCATGAAAATGGCAATACTCCCACAAAGAATTGTACAGACTTTTTTTTTTAGCATTGTACAGATTTAATGCAATCCCTCTAAAGATACCCATGACATTCTTCAAAGAAGTGGATCATTTGAAATTCATTTGGAACAATAAACACCCTCAAATAGCTAAAGCAATTATTGGGGAAAAGACTATGGGAGGCATTACTTTCCCCAATTTTAAACTGTATTATAAAGCAATAATTATCAAAACAGCATGGTCTTGGAATAAAGACAGACCCTCAGATCAGTGGAATAGGCTTGAATACTAGAGAATGTTCCCCAGACATACAATCACCTAATCTTTGGTAAAGGAGCAAGAAATTCTAAATGGAGCAAAGAAAGCCTCTTCAACATGTGGTGTTGGCACAACTGGCTAGCCAATTGTAAAAAAGTGTACTTAGACCTCCAGCTAACATGTACGAAGGTAAAATCGAAATGGATTAAAGACCTTGATATCAAACCTGATACCATAAAATATATAGAAGAACACGTAGGTAAAACACTTCATGACATAGAGTATAAAGGCATTTTCAAGGAGGAAATGGCACTCTCCAAACAGGTGAAAGCAGAATGGGATTGTTTTTTAAATGTCTCTTCTCTTTCATTATTTGTATATAAAATGCCTTGAATTTTTGTTTGCTAATTTTATGTCCTGCCACTTTCTACACAAATTTTTTGTTTCTAGAAGCTTTTTGTCAGTCTTTAGGATTTTCTAAACGCTAAATATTGCCATATACAAAAAGTAATGACGTTTTAGTAATAATTTCCTATCTGGATGCCCTTGATATTTTATCTTGTCTGATTGTTGTGGCAAATATTTCAAGTATGTTGTTGAATTGAAGACGTGAGAGACCTGCCTTCTCTTGTGCCAGATCTTAAAGAAAATTATTTTGGGTTTTAAATTTTCCCCATGAAGTATAATATTTTCCATGGGCTTGTGGTAATTGGCCTTCAATATACTGAGAAAAGTTCCTTCTATTCCCATCTTGTTGAAAGTTTTAATCATGAACAGGTGTTGGACCTTGTCAAATGGCTAAATAGGAATCCAGTGTAAATGATTATGGTAGGCCACACATGTGGTGGCTAGGGCATAAATAAAGCTTATATTTTCTGGAACCTGTTTGTGGATTATTTACCTGCCGCTCACCTGAACCCAGATACTCTCCGGCTGGAGGGGATTGGAGCCATGTGGACTAGGGTGGCAGAGAAAGGTCCCACCATTCATCCCTCCACTATCCAAGCCCATCCAAAGGGCCTTCTTTATTATTTAATTCTACATTTATTCAGCATTTAGATATAATCCCATGATTTATATTTATATTATCATTTATACAGTATATCATATTGATTGACTTGCACATGTTAAGCCATACTTACATCTCTAGAATTAATCTTTCTTAATCATGGTGTATGATCATCTGATGAGCATTGATACTATATTCTAGATTTTTGTTGAGGAACTTTGCTTCTGTATTCATCAAGGATATTGACCTGTATGATTGTTTTGGCACTTCTCTTTTCTTATGGTATCAGGGATGTTAGCAGCATAGAATGTACTTGGGAGTATTTATTATGTTTCTTTAATTTCCTGGAAGAGCTATAAAAGGATTGAAAGTAGGTCCCCTTAAAACTTTTGAAAGAAAGAGGAACTAATACCAAGCTTTTTCAGGCTCTTTGATGAAATTGAAGAAACATGAAAATTCCCAAATAGATTTTATGAAACTAACATCATCTAACATAACCCTGATACCAAAACCAGAAAGAGATAATGCAAAAATGAAAACTACAGACCAATATGACTGAAGAACACAGATGTAAAGATCCTAAAGAAAATTCTGGCAAATAGGATCCAACACCTCATCAAGAAGGTCATACATCATGACCAAGTAGGTTTCATTCCACAAGTGCAAGGATGGTTTAACATACATATATTAATCAACATAATACACCATATCAACAAAAAGGAAAACCACATGATCAAATCAATAGATGCAGAGAAAACATTTGATAAGGTCTAACACCCATTCTTTTTTTTTTTTTTTTTTGTGGTTTTTGGGCCACACCCGGCAGTGCTCAGGGGTTATTCCTGGCTCCAGGCTCAGAAACTGCTCCTGGCAGGCACGGGGGACCATGTGGGACACCGGGATTCGAACCGATAACCTTCTGCATGAAAGGCAAACGCCTTACCTCCATGCTATCTCTCCGGCCCCCCTAACACCCATTCTTAATAAAAAAGTCTTTTATTAAGATGGGAATAAAAGGAACTCCTCTCAATATAGTCGAGGCCAGTGGCAAATATTATTCTCAATAGAGATAAACTAAAAAGCCTTGCTTTTAAGGTCTGGTACAACATAAGGCTGCCTCTCATCACTCTTCTATTCAACACATTGCTGGAAGTTCTTGCTATAGTAATCAGGCAAGAAAAAGATAGCAAGAGCATACACATAAGAAAGGAATAATTCAAGCTCTCAATGTTTGCAGATGACATGATACTATATTTAGAAAACTCTAAAAGCTATCAAAAAGCTTTCAGAAACAATATTTATATAGAAAAGTGTCAGGCTACAAAATTAACACACAAATATCAATGGCTTTCTTGTACACCAATAATGATAGAAAAAATGGACATCAAAAAATCCTATTTACGTTAGTGTCACACAAACTAAAATATCTTGGCATCAACCTAAATAAAAAGGTAAAGGACCTATACAAATAAAACTACAAAACCCTGCTTCAAGAAATAAAAGAGGACAGAGGGAAATGGAGACACATACCCTGCTCATGGATTGGGAGAATTGACATCATTAAAATGCCAATACTCTCCAAAGCATTGTACAGATTTACTACAATCCCTCCCATGACATTCTTCAAAGAAGTGGATCAAACACTCATGAAATTCATCTGGAACAATAAACACCCACTAACGACTAGAGAAAAAAATTATAAAAGGAATATGGGAGGCACCACTTTTCTTAACTCTAAATTGTATTACAAAGCTACATTCATTAAAGCAGCATGGTATTGAAAGAAAGACAGACCTTCAGATCAGTGAAATAGATTTGTGTATTTAGATTCTCCAAAAGCATCACCTCGTTAATTATAGGAGATATCTTAGACCGCACTATATTTTGCCAGGTTTCTTTGTTTAGATAGTCCCTTTGTGTGAGATCCATGTTGGAATTTATGGAGCTTGTCATGTCAGCTATTATCTTTGACTTAGCAGGCAGAGATTGGCAAACTAGGAATAAAACCACGGTTTTAATCATTTTTATAAATGTAATCATGCTTCCATCACTGGTATGTGTCTGTAGCTTTGATGGGTATTGTTAATAGTTATTTAGAGTTCTTGGAAAAATTGCATTTTATACACACACACACACACACACATATACAAGGGCTGGAGCAATAGTGCAGTGGTAGGGCATTTGCCTCGCATGTGGCTGATCCAGGACAAAATTTGGTTCAATACCCAGCATCCCAAATGGTCTTCCTAGCCAAAAGCGATTTCTGAGCGCATAGCTCAGAAACCCCTGAGCATCACTGGTTGTGGCCCAAAAACAAAATATAGATATAGATATATACATATATTTCATTGTGTTTTTGATCGTTATTGTCTTGGATGTTGAATACACCTTCGTATGGAAAAGGTAGTTAGTTTCAACAGTCAAGAATAATAATGATCTGGGGCCAGAGAGATAGCATGGAGGTAAGGCGTTTACCTTACATGCAGAAGGTCATCGGTTCAAATCCCAGCGTCCCATATGGTCCCCCGTGCCTGCCAGGAGCAATTTCTGAGTACAGAACCAGGAAAAACCCCTGAGCACTGCCGGGTGTGCCGCCAAAACCACACACACACACAAAAAGAATAATAATGAACAAAAACACAATGAAATGATATTATAGTAATTCTTATTTATTTTTTACATAATTTATGTAAACACCTTGATTACATACATGATTGTGTTTGGGTTTCAGCCATGTAAAGAACACCACCCATCACCAGTGCAACATTCCCATCACCAATGTCCCAAATATCCCTCCTCCCCACCCGACCCTGCCTTTACTCTAGACAGGCTTTCCATTTCCTTCATACATTCTCATTATTAGGACAGTTCAAAATGTAGTTACTTCTCTAACTAAACTCATCACTCTTTGTGGTGAGCTTCCTGAGGTGAGTTGTAACTTCCAGCTCTTTTCTTTTTTGTGTCTGAAAATTATTATTGCAAAAATGTCTTTCATTTTTCTTAAAAGCCATAGATGAGTGAGACCATTCTGCGTTTCTCTCTCTTTCTCTCTCTCTCTGACTTATTTCACTCAGCATAATAGATTCCATGTACATCCATGTATAGGAAAATTTCATGACTTCATCTCTCCTGACAGCTGCATAATATTCCATTATGTATATGTATCACAGGTTCTTTAGTCATTCGTCTGTTGAAGGGCATCTTGGTTGTTTCCAGAGTCTTGCTATGGTAAATAGTGCTGCAATGAATATAGGTGTAAGGAAGGGGTATTTGTATTGTATTTTTGTATTCCTAGGGTATATTCCTAGGAGTGGTATAGCTGGATCGTATGGGAGCTCGATTTCCAGTTTTTGGAGGAATCTCCAGATCGCTTTCCATAAAGGTTGAACTAGATGGCATTCCCACCAGCAGTGGATAAGAGTTCCTTTCTCTCCACATCCCCGCCAACACTGTTTATTCTCATTCTTCGTGATGTGTGCCAATCTCTGTGGTATAACGTGGTACTTCACAGTTGTTTTGATTTGCATCTCTCTGATGATTAGTGATGTAGAGCATTTTTTCATGTGTCTTTTGGCCATTTGTATTTCTTCTTTGTCAAAGTGTCTGTCCATTTCTTCTCCCAATTTTTTGATGGGATTAGATGTTTTTTGCTTGTAAATTTTTGTCAGTGCCCTGTATATTTTGGAGATTAGCCCCTTATCTGATGGGTATTGGGTGAATAGTTTCTCCCACTCAGTGGGTGGCTCTTGTATCCTGGGCGTTATTTCCTTTGAGAAGCAGAAGCTTCTCAGCTTAATGTATTCCCATCTGTTAATTTCTGCTTTCACTTGCTTGGACAGTGCAGTTTCCTCCTTGAATATGCCTGTAGTCTCAATGTCCTGAAGTGTTTTGCCTATGTGTTGTTCTATATATCTTATGGTTTTGGGTCTGATGTCGAGGTCTCTAATCCATTTGGATTTTACCTTCATACATGATGTTAGCGGGGGGTCTAAGTTCAATTTTTTGCAAGTGGCTAGCCAGTTGTGCCAACACCACATGTTGAATAATCAGTTGTGTAAACACCACTTGTTGAAGCGGCTTTCTTTGCTCCATTTAGGATTTCTTGCTCCTTTATCAAACATTAGGTGATTGTATGTCTGGGGAACATTTTCTGAGTATTCAAACCTATTCCACTGATCTGAGGGCCTGTCCTTATTCCAATACCATGCTGTTTTGATAACTATTGTTTTGTAGTACAGTTTAAAGTTCGGGAAAGTAATTCCTCCCATATTCTTTTTTCCAATTACTTTAGTTATCCTAGGGTGTTTATTGTTCCAAACGAATTTCAAAATTGCCCGATCCACTTCTTTGAAGAATATTATGGGTATCTTTAAAGGGATGGCATTAAATCTGTATAATGCCTTGGGGAGTACTGCCATTTTGATTATGTGAATCCTGCCAATCCATGAGCAGGGTATGCGTTTCCATTTCCATGTGTCCTCTCTTATTTCTTGGAGCAGAGTTTTATAGTTTTCTTTGTGTAGGTCCTTCACATTTTAGTCAAGTCAATTCCAAGATATTTGAGTTTGTGTGGCACTATTGTGAATGGGGTTGTTTTCTTAATGTCCATTTCTTCCTTATTACTATTGGTGTATAGAAAGACCATTGAGTTTTGTGTGTTAATTTTGTAGCCTGCCACCTTGCTATATGAGTCTATTGTTTCTAAAAGCTTTTTGGTAGAGTCTTTAGGGTTTTCTAAGTAGAGTATCATGTCATTTGCAAACAGTGAGAGCTTAACTTCGTCCTTTTCTATCTGGATTCCCTTGATATCTTTTTCTTGCCTAATCACTATAGCAAATACTTCCAGTGCTATGTTGAATAGGAGTGGTGAGAGAGGACAGCCTTGTCTTGTGCCAAAATTTAGAGGGAAGGCTTTTAGTTTTTCTCCATTGAGGATAATATTTGCCACTGGCTTGTGGTAGATGACTTTCACTATATTGAGAAAGGTTCCTTCCATTCCCATCTTGCTGAGAGTTTTGATCAAGAATGGGTGTTGGACCTTATCAAATGCTTTCTCTGCATCTATTGGTATGATCATGTGGTTTTTATTTTTCTTGTTGTTGAAGTTGTGTATTATGATGATAGATTTACGGATGTTAAACCATCCTTGCATTCCTGGGATGAAACCTACTTGATCGTAGTGGATGATCTTCTTAATGAGGCATTGAATCCTATTTGCCAGGATTTTGTTGTGGATCTTTGCATCTGTATACATCAGCGATATTGGTCTGTAATTTTCTTTCTTTCCTTTTTTTTTTGTACCATCTCTGTCTGGTTTAGGTATCAAGGTGATGTTGGCTTCATAAAAGCTATTTGGAAGTGTTTCCATTTGTTCAATTTCATGAAAGAGTCTTGCCACTATTGGTAGCAGTTCCTCTTGAAAGTTTGAAAGAATTCATTAGTGAATTCATCTGGGCCTGGCCATTTGATTACCATTTTAATTTCATCAATAGTGATGGGGGTGGTTAGATATGCTACATCCTCTTCCTTCAACCGTGGAAGATTATAAGAGTCCGAGAATTTATCCATTTCTTCCAGGTTCTCATTTTTAGTGGTGTACAGTTTCTCAAAGTAGTTTCTGATTACCCTTTGAATCTCTGTCATATCAGTAGTGATCTCTCCTTTTTCATTCCTAATATGAGTTATCAAGTTTCTCTCTCTCTCTTTCTTTGTTAGGTTTGCCAGTGGTCTATCAATTTTGTTTATTTTTCAAAGAACCAACTTCTGCTTTCGTTGATCTTTCAGATTGTTTTTTGGGTTTCCACTTCGTTGTTTTCTGCCCTCGGCTTTGTTATTTCCTCTGTCTCCCTATTTTTAGGTCCTTTTGTTGAGCACTTTCTAGTTCTGTTAGCTGTGTTATTAAGCTACTCAGGTAAGCTCCTTCTTCCTTCCTGATGTGTGCTTGCAAAGCTATAAATTTTCCTCTCAGTACTGCTTTTGCTGTGTCCCATAAGTTCTGATAGTTTGTGTCTTTATATTCATTTGTTTCCAGGAAGCTTTTGATTTCCTCCTTGATTTTATCTTGGATCCACTGGTTATTCAGTAGGAGGCTGTTTAACTTCCAGGTGTTAAAGTTTTTCTTCTGTGTCCCTTTGAAATTCACAAATAATTTCAGAGCCTTGTGGTCAGCGAAGGTAGTCTGCAAAATTTCTATCCTCTTGATATTATGGAGGTATGTTTTATGTGCCAGCATGTATTCTATTCTGGAGAATGTCCCATGTACTTTGGAGAAGAATGTGTATCCAGGTTTCTGTGGATGGAGTGTTCTATATATATATATATATCCACTAGGCCTCTTTCTTCCATTTTTCTTTTCAGGTCTAGTATATTCTTGTTGGGTTTTAGTCAGTGTTGACAAAGCCGTGTTGAGGTCTCCCATAATTATTGTGTTGTTATTGATATATTTTTCAGATTTGTCAACAGTTGTATTAGATATTTTGCTGGCCCCTCATTCAGTGCATATACGTTTAGGAGAGTTATTATTCCTGCTCTACATACCCCTTGATTAATATAAAATGTTCATCTTTGTCCCTTGCAACCTTCCTGAGTATAAAGTTTGCATTATCTGATATTAGTATGGCCATTCCAGATCTTTCATGGGTGTTGTTTGCTTGGATAATTTCTCTCCAGCCTTTTATTTTGAGTCTATGTTTGTTCTGACTATTCAGGTGTGTTTCTTGTAGGCAGCAGAAGGTTGGATTGAGTTTTTTGATCCATTTAGCCGCTCTGTGTCTCTTAACTGGTGCATTTAGTCCATTGACGTTGAGAGAAAGAATTGTCCTAGAATTTAATGCCATCTTTATATCGAAATTTGGTGTGTCTTTTGGTTAGTCTTGTCTTAAACTAGGTCTTTTAGTTTTTCTCTTAAGACTGGTTTTGAGTCTGTAAAGTTTCTGAGCTGTTTTTTGTCTGTGAAACCATGTATTCTTCCGTCAAACCGGAAAGTGAGTTTTGCTGGGTACAGTATTCTAGGTGAAGCTTTCATTTCCTACAGTCTTGTCATAATATCCCACCACTGCTTTCTGGCCGTGAGTGTTTCTGGTGACAGGTCTGCTGTAAGTCTCAAGGATGCTCCCTTGAATGTAATTTCCCTTTTTGATCTTGCTGTTTTCAGAATTCTGTCTCTATCTGTGGGATTTGTCATTGTGACTAGAATGTGTCTTGGGGTATTTTTTTCTGGGGTCTCTTTTGGTTGGTACTCTTTGAGCATGCAGGATTTTATCACATATTTTCTTTAGCTCTGGAAGTTTCTCTTTAATCATGTTCTTGACCGTTGATTCTTCCTGGAAATTTTCTTCCTGGGTCTCTGGGACTCCAATGATTCTTAAGTTGTTTCTGTTGAGCTTATCATATACTTCTATTTTCATCTGTTCCCATTCTTTGACTAATTTTTCCATTGTCTGTTCATTCATTTGCTTTAAGTTTTTTTTTCCAATCTCTCCCGTTGTATGGAATTGTTATTTATCTCATCTTCCACAGCACAAGTCTATTCTCAGCTTCTGATACCCTGTCCCAGAGCTTATCCATTTTGTTATTCACTTCATTTACTGATTTTTTTCAGGCCTGTTAGTTGACATGTTATTTCAGTTTGGAGTTTTGTGATTTCTGTCTTCATATTATCTTGGTTCTTATTAGTGTTCTGTACAACTCAATCCATGGTTTCTTTGAGTTCGTTGAGCATCTTCCATATTGCTAGTCTAAAGTCCTTATCTGAGAGGTTGATTAGTTGGTTGGTCATTATCTGGTCATCAGAATTGTCATCTTCATTCTCTATGTCTGATGCTGGCCTGCGTTGTTTCCCCATTGTCACACTTGTATTGTGGGTTTTTCTACGTGTTGTGGTGGTATTCATTTGCTAAATGATGCAGGCAGCCACACTCCTCTGTCTCTGCCTTTCTGGATGGGTTGACTTGCCTTCAAGGGTGGGGAGTCCTCCTTGGAAGAAGCCTCACACAGCATCAAATCTCACGCAGCAGAGAAGACAGTCTGGAGAAAAATGCTGGGCTTCAGTGATCCAGCACAGTTCTTAGTGTGATTTTTTTCTTCTTTTTGCGATGGTGTTCTTTTCTTAGAAAGAGCAAAGGGGTGCGTAGCGAAGCGGAGCATCCGTTCTCTTCTGGAGCCTCTTTTTGGCCCACTCCCAAGAAGTTCACTCAACAGGACAGTAGACAGACACACACAGGCAGCATTCACAATTTTTCACAGTCGGGCCCCACTGGGCAGGCGTAGTTTTGTGGATTTTCCCAGCCTAGTAATTCTTATTTATTAACCTTATCATTATAGACATACATTGAATTAAAGTTTGTTAAATGTGCATTTTTCTGAGATATAATCAACATCCTAAATATTTGCGTCCCAGGAGCGATTTCTGAGCGTTTAGCCAGGAGTAACCCCTGAGCGTCACTGGGTGTGGTCCCAAAAACAAAAACAAAACAAAACAAAAATGTTCCTCTTAAGGAGGCAGATTGGGTAGAAAGGAACCTGGGACATTGGTGGAGGGATGTTGATATTGGTGGTGATATTGGTGTGAGATTGTTTGTAAATCATGTTGCCTAAATATAAAAAAATATATTTGAAAAATTTAGAGCTCTGATAAAAAAGATTAAGAAAAGTGTTAGGTGGTAGTAGAAATTACCTTAAAATGCAAACATAAGGAAAATATTAAATTCCATAAAATAGGATTAATAGGAGTTGAAGATTATAAAAATAAAAACATACTAATGGCATTTTAATCATTAAAATATTAAAAGCAAAATGTCGTAAGGTATAAATAGAGGAGAAAAACATCCATGTCTAAAATATAAAAGTTTAAAAATTAAAGAAATGTTAAACTTGGGGCCTGAGTGGTGGGGATAGAGGCAAGGCATCTGCCTTGCAAGCACTTGCCTAGGACGTACTGCGGTTCGATCCCCCCGCATTCCATATGGTTCCCCATGCCCGGAGCGATTTCTGAGCATATAGCCAAGAGTAATGCCCATGTATCAAACAGGTGTGCCCCCCTAAAAAGAAATGTTAAACTTGAAAAGTGGTAGAATATATTTTCTTATAACAAATTACCACAAATTTAAAAGACTGACTTAATTTTTTAAATTTAAACCATTGTGATTTACAAAGTTATTGGTAGTTGGGTTTTAGAAATACAAATTTTCAGCACTAATCCCACCATCATAGTGGGCATATATTTCCATAAGTAAATTTCGAGTCTTTTACAAGATTAAGTTCTACATTTATTTATAGCATTCATATATTTAATAACCAATTAACATGTTAAAACTATGCTTTCATTTTTTATTTGATCCTCATATTTTTCATTAGTGTATCAGAATTTTTGTGGCATGCTCTTAGTCTTATTTTCCATTATAATTTTATTGCATAATTTTGCATTGTTTATTGGCTTTAGGAATGTGTGTGTATGTGTGTGTATATATATATACAGTGCTAAGTTAGAATTGACTGAAAAAATGCTTCTAAAAATTGTAATTCCACTAATATCTAAGATAGATTGAATTTACACTTCTGTTTGAGATAGCAGCAGTAAGAACACAACAAAATCATTGTTATATAAATATAATAATTTAATGTAAAATATAAATGTTAAAAATTTAAAGTTTATATGTTACAATTTACTATATTAATAGTGGTAGATTTTGTGTATTAAAGAAACATTCCAATGTCATGCCCTCCTTCAAATTGTCTGTTTCCATCCACCATTGTCCCAGAGATTCCCCACTCCCATTTTACTCATCTCACCCTATACACCTTTCTATAATGCTTCTTACTAAAGACAAGTTCTCATTTTCTACTGCCTTTGGAAATTTTTATTCCCTGGCCACATTCCTTTATATTCCAGATAATGAGAGATCAGTTGTTTATGTATCTATCCTTACTAATTTCACTTAACAAGATACATAAGATACTTTCCAGATCTATCCATGTAGCAGCTAGTTGTATGTTTGTCTTTTCTTATAAAGTTAATTCCATTGTGTGTGTGTGTGTGTGTGTGTGTGTGTGTGTGTGTACACATATATAGGCCATCGTTTCTTTATCTAGTTATCTGTTATAGGACACTTGGTTGTTTCCAGATTTTTATTATTGTCAATAGTTTGCAATAAACATAGGAATTACAATGTCTTTTCTGAATATAGTATTTGGTCCATTTTTGGGCATAGATGCCAGGAAGTACAATTTGTGGGCCATATGGAAGCTATGTTCATATATATTTTTTTTTCTTTTTTGCTTTTTGGGCCACACCTAGTGATGCTCAGGGGTTACTCCTGGCTATGCATTCAGAAATCACTCCTGGCTTTGGAGACGATATGGGATGCCGGGGGATCAAACCACAGTTCATTCTAGGTTAGTGTATGTAAGACAAACACCCTACCACTTGTGCCAATGCTCCAGCCCCCCCAGTTTATATTTTAAATAAGTTCCCAAATTATTTTCAAAAGGCTGAAATCACTGACATTTCCAGCAGCAGTGAATGAGGTTGTCTTTTTACTACATCCATGCCGAACTGATTTTAATTATTTTTATTTACTAAGTAATTAAAGCTTTTTCCTTTTTAATTATATTTGCTGAATTTATTTTTTAATATTTTATTTTTCAAAATTACAAATATGTTTGCAGTTGGGCCTCAGTCATAAAAAGAATAGCCCCTTTCACCTGTGCAACATTCCCACCACCAATGTCTCCCATTTTCTCCTCTCCACCTATGCCTGTATTCAAGACAGGTATTGTACTTCTTTCACTCATTACTATTGTTATGATAGTTTTTAGTATAGTTATTTCTATAACCTCACTCACCACCTTTTGTATTAAGCTTTATATCATGAGCTGGTCCTTTCAGCTCTCATCTCTATTGTCTCTTTGTATTATTACAATAATGTTTTTTTTTCTTAAAAACCATAAATGAGTGAGACTATTTTGTGTCTATTTTCCTCCCTCTGACTAAAATTCTGGTTTTTATTCTTTGTGATGTGGAACAGTTTCACTGATGTAGAATATTTCTTGTTTTTATTTTTATTTTCCTGACTAGTGTTGCAGAACATATTTTTCAAATATGTTTTGGAAGTTATATCCTCTCTTTCTACATATTAAAAATTGGGTGACCAACCCTGGACTTTGTAACTTAGAAAACATTTGTTGCATGAACTCAATATTACTTATTTTAAATATATTTAAAATTTGTATGTTACTAAATATAATGTATTTTCTATTTCTAATCACTATGGTAGAATTGACAGAGGCCATTACACTGCCTATTTAAAAAATGCAGCAAGACAACACTATTTCATGTTTGATGATCACAAAGTGTTGAATATCCCCACCTCTTCTGTGAAATCCTCAGAAGATTATTATATATCAGTAGGATCAAAGCAACAAATATAGCTGCATTAAGTCAAAGAATGTTATAAGCTGATTGCCTTTTAACAGATGTCTGCAATAATGTTCTAATGTTTATGTCCCTAGGAATCTATTAAAAGGAATTAAAAGTGCCTATGTGATGCTCCATGTTTGGTTGATTACTTCAACTGAAACTATTACCAGGATGATATTAATAGGTCAAATCAATGGAGGCATAAAAGAAAAGTAGCAGAAGATTTTGGCCTAATGATGAGATTGCTGTGGGCAGAACAGTACAGACATATCAGTCAAAACGACATTAAGATAACCATTGGGAAGATTAATGACTAATTCGCAGAGTATAACCAACAAGATTTACAAGAACTATTTCCCATTTATGACAAATGGTCTCCATGAAGACATGTCTTCATAAAAACATAAAGCCTATAATCAGAAAAGTCATACAACAGAAAATAAAGATCATCTCAATGACTTGAAAGCTGCAGAGCATGTTTGGTAGAGACACAAGCAGCTTAATGAATCTATTACTGTTACACTTGTTTTTTTACTTTATTTATTTATTTGGTTTGGGGCCATGTCCTGCAGAGCTCAAAGGTTACTCCTGGCTCTCCGCTTAGAAATCACCTCTTGGGGCCGGAGAGATTGCATGGAGGTAAGGCATTTGCCTTGCATGCAGAAGGTCTGTGGTTCCAATCCCAGCATCCCATATGGTCCCCAGAGCATGCCAGGAGCGATTTCTGAGCCAGGAGTAACCCCTGAGTGCTACCGGGTGTGACCCAAAAACCAATATATATATATATATATATATATATATATATATATATATATATATATATATATACATATACATATATATATCACCCCTGGCAGGCTTGGGGGACCATATAGGATGCCAGGAATGAAACGGAGTTTTTTCGGGATTAGCCACATGCAAGGCAAATGCCTTACCGCTGCGCATCTCTCTGGCCTGTTTTTTGTTTGTTTTTTTTTTTTGTTGTTGTTGTTTGCCTGTCCAGGGGCCATTATAATAATCTTCTCTGTATTGTTCCTATTTTAGTATATGTGCTGCCAAAGCGAGCAGTATTGTTACATTTTTTCAGGGTCAGTTCAAATCCACAGTGCAGTGCCACACAAATTCTCAGATATTTGAAAATTCCAAGCATTTACCTCTGTACAAGTAAATGTACATTTCAGGATTGCTTCAGATTTTTTAAAAGACGAAAAACTGACAAATAACTGACAAATCACTGCAGAGCTCAGCAGAATTCTCTAAAAATGAGAAATTTGGAAATTACCACTTATGCTTTAATACATTGAAATGCCTTTTCTTTTCTTTCTTTTTTTTTTTTTTTTTGTTGTTGTTTTTGGGCCACATCCGGCGATGCTCAGGGGTTACTCCTGGCTGTCTGCTCAGAAATAGCTCCTGGCAGGCTCGGGGGACCATATGGGACACCGGGATTCAAACCAACCACCTTTGGTCCTGGATGGGCTGCTTGCAAGGCAAACGCCACTGTGCTATCTCTCCGGGCCCAAAATGCCTTTTCTGTGAGGGCTGGTGAAAGTAAAAATTACTGACATATGTGAATATCCTCTCAGAAAATCTTGTCTTGTCACAGTATATAATTGATTCAAAGGACAATTTGAAAAAATATAGCTTATTTTCTGTTTCTAATCACTATGGTGGAATCGGCAGAGGCCATTACACTGCCTATATTAAAATCGTAGCAAAACAATGCTAGTTTAAGATTGATGATCACAAAGTGTCAAATAACCCCACCTCTTCTGTGAAATCCTCAGCTTATATCCTCATTTATACTTCAGTGGGGTCAAAGCAACAGCTATTGCTGCATAAGTCAAAGCACGTTAGCAGCTAATTGCCTTTTAACAGATGTCAGCAATAATGTTCTACTGTTTTTGTCCATAGAAATCTAGTAAAAGAAATTTGGGGGCCAGAGAGATGGTGCAAAGTGGTAAGGCATCTGCCTTGTCCGTGCTAGACTAGGACAGACCACGGTTCGATCCCCTTGCGTCCCATATGGTCCCTCAAGCCAGGAGCAATTTCTGAGCGCATAGCCTGGTGTAACTTCTGAGTATCATTGGCTGTGCCCCCTAAAAAGGAATTTGGATGCTATTGACTCCCATTACATTACTTATAAGAATGTTTTAGCAATCTAATTTTAAAAAATGTTCTAAATTCTAAATGCAAAAATATTCTAAAGTTTTGATTATAGAAGTCTACAGGAAAGAAACTTGTAGGCTCTGGTCATGCACTACTGTGCTCAGTACTCTTATCTCTTATAGAGGCTATAAATATCAATTTAAGAAAAAAAAAAGGAAAAAGGAAGAAAAACATAACAATACAAAAAAAAAATCAAACAAAACCGCCAAAAGCACCACAGCAATAAAGACAACAATCATACAGTAACCACGGTCCTAAAATAAAAACAAAACAAAGCACAACAAAGAAAGAAAAAGAAAAAAGTGGGAAAAACAACAACAAAACCAAAAAAATTAATTTGTGCTTTTTCTTTTGCATAGTCACAGTAAATATTGAGGAAATTAGAAAAGGAATTACCTTGACCTAAGAGATACAGGGTTTCTCCATCCTTGAAGTATATTGTCACGGAAATAACTACAGGCTCTGAACATGGTCTTTTACGCTCCCCTAGGTCCTATTGTGGTGGCTAGAAACTTTCTGCTCATTCGTGGTTGATAAAAATCAGGCCTCTGATCAACGTTCAGCCTTGAATCCTGGATCCCATACATAGAAATGACACAGTTCTTCACAACAGCCACAGGAAACAGATCCCATCAGGGACATCCTTAATACTGCCTGGACACCAACAAGTGCCAGCTCTAATATGATATCCTGACAACGAGGAAATTGGGAACAACTTGACCTAAAAGCAGGTTATCCTACCTCACCAGCTAACGATAAGACAAAATCAGAAGACTTGTCACCCTTTGGTCTGTCCAAATGCCAAGATCGTGATTTACAGATGACTGGCTGATAGAACCATGAGCGGACTGTATTTTTCCTGGGACCAATAAAAAAAGCCCTAGTCTAGGGTTTGAGTTACAACCTGCAAAACAACTATGATTTCTAGTTCCAGAGGTCTGTCTGAGACAATTGCAACGAAATGGGTCTTCTGGAAGCATAACGAAAGATGCTATCCCAGGCCCCATCCTAGGATCAGCACAAAGACCAAGACCACCAACCACAGAAGACAGATTAAAATGACACTGAGGGAACAGAACTTCTAGAACCACAAAGAAAGACTTCATCATAAGCCACTCCCTGACCTGTGCAGATACCGAGATCTCTAGATACAGAGGTCTGATTTTATCACCCAGGACGGAGCAGAAGTCTTCCATACACCACAAAAGCACCAAGGGGAGAGTAAATGAATCTGAAAGGAGTTTATAGTTAATCCCATGACAATATACTTCAAGGGTGGAGAAACCCTGTATCTCTTAGGCCAAGGGAATTCCTTTTCGAATGACCCCAATATTTACTGTGCCTGTGCAGGAGGGAATAAAAAAGGGGAAAAAAAAGGGAAAAAAGCACAAAACCATTTTTCTTATTTATCTAGTCTTTGTCAATTTCTTTGTTTTGGTGTTGATATTGAAGTTGTTGTCTCCATTTATATTTTTTTTCTTCTTTTCTTTTCTTCCTTTATGTGCTCTGCCATGTTTTTTTTTTTTATCTAAAGACCATGGCTTTTATGTGGTGCTTATCTTTATTGTTGGAGTGCTCACTGGATATTTTATTTGACACCTCTTTTTGTACTGCTGTGGTGTTTCACCTTCTTTTTCACCTTCGTCTCTCCAACCTAGGATGAGAGCCTTCAGAAGGACTCCGCCCATTTTTGGTGAATTTGATTTTTCCCCCAGTTTATTACTTTTCTCTTCTTCAAACAAAACCACATAACTTAAACTATCTAGTCCCGCCTCCCAATTAGAGCGGGAAATAAGGCAGGTTCCAAAACCAAACAGGGATAGGACCGCTAAGTAGTAAGGTAGGCACAGAGGGGACCACTTATTCTGGTAGCCCTGGGGTGAGGGAGGAGGATATGGGAGGTAGGACGGGAACGGAGATAGAGGGAGGGCAATTCAGTGATGGGAATTCCCCTGATTTTATGTTAATATATGCCTAAAATATTATTGTCAATGATATGTAAGCCACTATGATTAAAATAAAAATTATATTTATTAAAAAAAAGAATCTCTTACTGAGTGATAAAAAACTCAGGCCTCTGTAGCTAGAAATCTTGGTCTTTGCACAGGTCATAGGATGGAGCCTAGGAAGGAGTCTTTATGGTTCTAGAAGTTCTGTTCCATCACTTGTTTTAATCAATCTTCTGTAGTTGGTGGTCTTGGTTTTTACACCAGTCCTAGGATGAAGCCTAGGCTGGAGTCTTTCATTATGTTTCCAGAAGATCTGCTCAGTTGCAGTTGTTTCAGTCAGACCTCTGGAATTAGAGATCTTGGTTATTGTACAAATCGTAGGTCAAAGTCTAGACTAGGGACTTTTTTATTCATCCCAGGATAAGTTCTGCTCAGTCATGGTTGTCACAGTCAGTCTTCTGTAGATAGAGATCTTGGCTTTCACAGAGATTAAAGGATGATGTGTCAGAATTCATTTCCTTATTGTCAGGATATCATATCAAAACTGGCCCATGTTGATGTCAGAGAAGTATTAAGAATGTCCCAGAGGGAGTTTGGTTCCTGGAGGTGTTGCAGAGTACTGTGTCAGTTCTATGTCTGAGATCTAGGGTTCTGGGTTGGATGGTCGCTGTTTAATCACCTGGAGACTAAATTGAGTCCACATGACATATGTTCAAGTTGGGAGGTGCCCCTGTATGTCAAATGTATGCATTCTTATCCCTAGTAGATAAGAGCTTGGTTCTGGGGCTGGAGAGATGCATGGCGATAAGGCATTTGCCTTTAATGCAGAAGGTTGGTGGTTCGAATCCTGGCATCCCATATGGTCCTCTGAGCATGCTAAGAGCGATTTCTGAGTGTAGAGCCAGGAGTAACCCCTGAGTGCAGCCGGGTGTGACCCCCCCAAAAAAAGAGCTTGTTTCTATACATAAAATTTCCCCCTTTTTAGTAGGCCTTTACAAGAAAAAATGGTGCTATATTATATTGCTAGTACATTTGGGGGTGAGAGTGTCAGGTTCCATCATATCTGTGCCTTGATTTTGACATGAGCTATTATCCCAGGCAAGACTTTTTCTTGTCGGTTTTTGTACCATGTAGAACCAAAACAGGAGAGGTTAAGGAAGAGAAGAAAACAGAGACAAAAAAAAAATAAAAACATATTAAAAAACAATATATATACTCACATATATCTACATAAAGGAAAAAGATAAAAATGAGTTTAAAAAAACAATTAAGAGAACAAAGTGATGCAGGAGACAGTCTTACTTTTGGGGGATAAACAGGTTAAGAGGTCGTAGTATTATATAGATCTTAAACTTATAAAGGAAATATAGGCTTCTCCATTGTCTTTGAGATATTCTTGTGAGGGGTGGAATCCAGGGCACGTTTTCATCACACATTCTGATCTTGTTGATTTTGAAAAATGATTTGTGGCAGAAAGGGCTCGGGTAAAGTTCTTGCACTGGGGATCCTTCTGGAGCTAAGTCTGGTATCAAACAGTGGTCCACATTTGGGGAAGGGGTGAGAAGGAGGGACACAGAGCTTGAGTCAGAAGAGGTGTTGGTTGTAGTTTCTTGCCGGGGGATGAGATGTGAGGCTGGATGGGTAACCCTTCGCTTGGGAACTGGGTGATGGCTTATTGGGCCAGGAGGTCAGTCTTGATACCTAATGGGTTAGGAACTGAGGATAAAGAGCATTAATAAGGCAAAATATCAGATTGGAAATGGAGAGTGAAGGGATAGTAGGATTTCTGAAGTGGGGAGGAGGGATAGTATATAGAAGGGACTATATAGAGTGTGTATATATATATATATATATATTCAGTATACTTATACAGTATAGGCATGGGTTGTTTGCAATTTAGATTTGGCTCTATAGAGGAGTCTTCTCTCTATGTACTCATGCCAACATAAAGACAGACATAAGTGATCTATTCTTAAGCTGTTGTTAGAGGTCTGACCCTAATAGGATGGGTCTGAGCTCTTATGGACTTTTTCAATTAAGATAACTAATTAGCTTAGGTAAGCTTAAAAAAAAGAAGCGAGAACAAAGATAAGAGAGAACAAAAATATAAGTAAATATAGTAAAATAATATAAAAAATTAATAAGTCAACTAAAAGAGATTGGGTCGGTGCATCGGAGTTGGGAGGTTTTCCCAGTTTCTAGGCATTTCGTCAGTGATGGGGTTGGGCCTAGCTAGATGAAGGTTTCAGGGTGAGGTAATGGTTGGAGCAGTTTAGGATACACATAGTTTCACATTTCAAGTACTAAACAATGTGTTAATGAGGCCTACCTATATAGGTGACTGTTGGGGAATGTTGAACCCCTTGTTGGTGATTTGAGAATCCAGAAATATCTCCCAAAATGGGAGATTATATCTCATTCTTCCGTTCCCCCTTCTGGGGGAAGCCTAAGTGACAATTCTCCACCGCAAATAATCCAGACGAATACAAAGGTTGGGGGACAAAAGTTGGTGAGGGGAGTCTTTTAACAATTCTGATGCCAACTCCAAAACAACAACTGAGCCAGCTGTCAGTTCTGCCAAAAAGCTTCTCTTCTCTATCCCACAAGCTCTTTATTCTTTCCTTAATTGTCCCCACCTGGAAGATCCAGGTTGGGCGACAGGCAAAAACAATCTTACGAAAATACTCTACGGGTGACTACCCTATGTGGTATTCTCCACTGAATCTTTTGTATCAAATTTTCTTTCCTAAAGAGAACCTAACAGTGTGGGTTTTATTTCATATAGATTGAATTGATGAGGAGGAGGAAGAAGAGGTAGAAAAAAGGGAGAAGGAAAGAAGTAGTGAGAAGAGAGAAGAAAAGAGAGAGAAAGAAAATGTTAATTTTCCCAAACGTATTCAATGAGTTGGTCCTGTAATATCCGTCTGTGGTTTGCAGTTGACTGTTTCAGTGGTCTGAATGATAATATGCTTCAGCTCCTAATAGAGAACATAAACCAGAGAAAAAAGGTATCTGAAGTGACAAATTAGGGTGTCCACCCTTTGTATCTAAGAGCCTCCTGTGGACAGAGAAGCTGAGAGGTTGTTTTATACCTAGTAAGATTAAGGCATTAAAACACATTGTTAGGAAACACTGCTGCTGGAGACTCTGGCCTCCAATCATATTCTTCACCTGTATCTGTGTATAAGCTCCCCAAGACATTATTATAAGCCATTGTAGTAAAAGGCTCATTACATACCTGTTCACTCTAAACTGTTGTTTCCATTGTTGCTGGTTTCTGTTGTGTATGTAAATATTTTAGGGGATTACTATGTTACTCACCCTAAACTGATTGGTGATTGTGCCCTACCCTAGGGTGTGACCTGGCATTCTGCCCCCACCCTAGGGTAGTACCTGATTCTGCTTCCACCATTGGTTGGTATCTGATCCCACCATTGGGTGGTACCTGATTCTGGTGGATAAAAACAAGAGTCTGTGGAAGGCCAGGGCTTTTTGGCTGGAACTGAAGCTGAGTCTTTGGACTTCAGTCTTGTCCACCGAATAAAGCAAATATTTCCACGAGCTGACTGTCTGCGAGCTGTTTACCCGCCGTTTCACCTCAGAACTGTCGGCTAGACAGGGTGGCAGACGCGTGCTCCGAGCTGGAAGGGAAAGACCTCATCCTCCATCCCTCCATCAGTCAACCTCTTCAGGGGCTGACTTGCTACAGTTTCTTTATGGTATAAGGGATAGTCGAGGCTATATGTTGTTCCTCTTTTACTTGTTTTGAACCCTTTCCCCAGTAAATGATGACAACTACAGTGCTTGGAATTTCTACCATATTAAACCGTTGTGTTTGTTCTTGGAGTATGACATGTATATTTGATGTATATTCTAAATACCTCAAAAAAGTGCTATCATTCTATATTTATCCTTCATCTTCATTTATCCTTCATCTTTGGCTTACTTCATTTAACATAGTATTTTGTAGATCCATCCATGTTTCTGCAAAATCCATGATTGTATCATTTTAACTGTTATATAGTATTTCATTGTGTATAAATACCACATCTTCATGCACTCATCTGTTATTGAGCATCGAGGTTGATTCCAAATCTTGTCTATTGTACTGAGGGCTGCGATAATTAGTGGGGTGCACACATACTTTGGGATGAATGTCCTTCCGACTTGGGGATAGATACCCAGGAGAGCAGTTTCTGGGTCATATGGCAGTTCAATTCTGAGTTTACTGAGCACTCTCCACACTGTTTTCCATAGGGGTTGGACAAGGGGGCATTCCCACCAGCAGTGGATGACAGTTTCTTTCATACCGCATCCCTGCCAACAGAGATTGTTCCTGTTATTTTTGATGTGAGCAATCCTCACTGGTATAAGGTTGTCTTGATTTGGATTTCCCTAATGATGAGTGAAAGTGAACATGTTTTTATGTGTCTGTTGGCCATCATTCAGTCTTCCTCGGAGAAGTGTCTATTCATTTCTTCTCCCCATTTTTCTATGGCCTTATTAGATTTTTTGGAACCCATCTTTCTGAGTGCTTTGTATATCCTAGATATCAGTCCTTTATCTGTCGTTTTGAGAGCAAAATTTTTTTCCATTCTGTTAACTGTCTCCTAGTATTAAGTAGTTTCTTTCGTCATACAGAAACTTTTTAGTTTGATGTAGTCCCATCTATTTAGGTTTGATGCTCAATGCTGAAGTTCTTGCCATTGGCATTCTATCCTCAAAAACATTTTTGATATATATGTTTTTGAGTGTTTTGCCTATTTTTCCTCAATAAACTTTATAGATTTGCGTCTGATTTCAAGGTCTTTAATCTATGTTGAGTTGACTTTTGTGTAAGGTGTGAGGTATGGATCAATTTTCTGCCTTTGATTACCATCTGCAATTTAATTCTACCACATTGCAGGCAAACCTCCATCTTGACCTTCAGAGTCCTTAGACAAGGTCATATGATCTACTTTAAGGTCATCCATCAGTTAAGAGAGTGGTAGACTGAAGCAAAGCAAGAGGAAAATAAATCAGTCAAAGGGAATGATAAACCCCCTCATACACTTTCCTCAGCTGCCTTCTTCTGGGTTCCACTGACCTACTTCTGTCCTAGCTATAAATCATTTAGTGCCCAGTGAGGAACCCAACCACAAGTTGCTCTAGGTCACAAGGGCTACTGTCCTAGCCAAATTATTGCAATATTTTCCCATGATCTCTCTAAAGCAGGCTAGTGCAATACTTCTCAAATAGTGGGTCGCTCCCCCAGGGGGGCATTGAGGCTCTGTAAAAGGGGGCGCGTTTGACCCCTTGGCAAACACTGTCCTAACAAGCTAAGCCCCGTGTTTATGTGTCTGTAAGTCTCTGGAGCTGAGAGTTGCTGTGTCCTCCTGCTTCAAATCCCGCTTGGAAAAGCTATGCATTGCAAAGCGTGCTCATTGTAGCCATTCATCCAGACATCACCTCTGATGAAAAAATCAGCTCAAATTATTTTATATAATTTTGTTGTGCAGGTTAATTTTTTTTAATAAAGATACTATTTAGGTTGAGCGGTGGGCGGGGGGAGCGCGAAAATGTTTTCTTGGCTTCCACAGTATGGCCGGCGACATTAGCTAGCGCTCGCTCTTGCTCTTTTCAACGGGGAACCCGCGGACTCCAAGAGACTGGACTCTTATCTCTTGCCTCTTTCCCAACAGACTCGTTTGTTTTCGACTTTTCGCTCACGAACAAACTCAACGGGAAAAGGAAAAAAAGAAAAAAAAAAAAAGCCGGAAAAAAATTTTATGAGTCCTTTTTTTTTTTTTTACAAATAAAAGTTAATATAAAATTATAGCCAAAAAATTAAATAAAAAAGGAACCTGAACTTTTTTTTATTAGTTCACACAGCTGGAACAATCCGCAGCGGCGGCGGCGGGAGAGAGAGAGAGAGAGAGAGAGAGAGAGAGAGAGAGAGAGAGAGAGAGAGAGAGAGAGAGAGAGAGAGAGAGAGAGAGAGAGAGAGAGAGAGAGAGAGAGAGAGAGAGAGAGAGAGAGAGAGAGAGAGAGAGAGAGAGAGAGAGAGAGAGAGAGAGAGAGAGAGAGAGAGAGAGAGAGAGAGAGAGAGAGAGAGAGAGAGAGAGAGAGAGAGAGAACAAGGAAAAAAAAGATTTAATTTTAGTTGATTTTCTGTGGTTGTCGGTTCGTTCGCTCGTCGCATGGTGATGGAAGCTGCACATTTTTTCCGTGTTTTCGAAGGCACCGAGAAGCTGCTGGAGGTCTGGTTCTCCAGGCAGCCCGCCGACGGGGCCAGTGCCAGCCAAGGCTCTGGGGATCTGCGCACCATCCCGAGATCCGAGTGGGACATACTTTTGAAGGATGTGCAATGTTCAGTCATAAGTGTGACAAAAACTGACAAGCAGGAAGCTATGTACTCAGTGAGAGTAGCATGTTTGTCTCCAAGAGACGTTTCATTTTGAAGACATGTGGTACCACCCTCTTGCTGAAAGCACTGGTTCCCCTGTTGAAACTTGCTAGGGATTACAGTGGGTTTACTCGATTCAAAGCTTCTTTTATTCTCGTAAGAATTTCATGAAGCCTTCTCACCAAGGGTACCCACACCGGAATTTCCAGGAAGAAATAGAGTTTCTTAGTGCAATTTTCCCAAATAGAGCAGCATATTGTATGGGACGAATGAATTCTGACTGTTGGTACTTATATACTTTGGATTTCCCAGAGAGTCGGGTAATCAGTCAGCCAGATCAAACCCTGGAAATTCTGATGAGTGAGCTTGACCCAGCAGTTATGGACCAGTTCTACATGAAAGATGGTGTTACTGCAAAGGATGTCACTCGTGAGAGTGGAATTTGTGACCTGATACCAGGTTCTGTCATTGATGCCACACTGTTCGATCCTTGTGGGTATTTGATGAATGGAATGAATCGGATGGAACTTACTGGACTATTCACATCACTCCAGAACCAGAATTCTCTTATGTTAGCTTTGAAACAAACTTAAGTCAGACCTCTTATGATGACCTGATTAGGAAAGTGGTGGAAGTCTTCAAGCCAGGAAAATTTGTGACCACCCTGTTTGTAAATCAGAGTTCTAAATGTCGCACAGTGCTTTCTTCGCCCCAGAAGATTGAAGGTTTTAAACGTCTTGATTGCCAGAGTGCTATGTTTAATGATTACAATTTTGTTTTTACCAGTTTCGCTAAAAAGCAGCAACAGCAGAGTTGATTAAGAGAAATGAAGAAAAAACGCAAAAAGAAAACGCACATAGAAGGTGGTGGCTGCTTTTTAGATGTTGATACCAGGGGCCATGCTTTCAATAACCACCACCTTGTAGTTGCAGAAAGCCCTAGATGTAAAGATAGTGTAATCATTTTGAATTGTATGCATTATTATATCAAGGAGTTAGATATCTTGCATGAATGCTCTCTCCTATGTTTAGGTATCCTATGCCACTCTTGCTGTGAAATTGAAGTGCATGTAGAAAACTTTTATTTATATAAAACATTACAACACTTGTGGAAACGATTCAATTTGGTTTTTGCACAGTGTAATATTCCTCCAGATATCATCCAAAATCCCCCACAGACAAGGCTTTCGTCCTCACTAGGTGTTGGCCTCAGCCTAACTGCCTGGAACTGTTTTAGTATGCTGCCAGGATTTTTACATCTAGTTACCTCCTCTTTCTATTCTCTACTAATATTGAAACCAGTTTCTACTTCAAACAGATGTTTTTGCAACAGCAATTAAAATTTTTCTTCCATGAATCGAGTCCTCTTAAGAAAATGATTGCCGACTATTGTGTATTACTGTTGTAACATTGCTTCCTATATTTGTATTTCTTTAATTGACTTCTTTATCCCCACCACTTTTCCTTTTTCCCTCCTCTACCCCAATAAAGCAATACACTTAAAAAAAAAAAAAGGGGGCCCGGAGAGATAGCACAGCGGCATTTGCCTTGCAAGCAGCCAATCCAGGACCAAGTGTGGTTGGTTCGAATCCCGGTGTCCCATATGGTCCCCCGTGCCTGCCAGGAGCTATTTCTGAGCAGATAGCCAGGAGTAACCCCTGAGCACCACCGGATGTGGCCCAAAAACAAAAACAAAACAAAACAAAAAAAAAAAAAGAAAATGTTTTCTTCTTCCTAGGGAGCATGACAAAATAATTGAGAAGCAATAGGCTAGTGTCAATATTAATGTATTGCTTTCATTGTTTTATTCTTTTTTTAATTTTTATTTTGATCATAGTGGCTTACATATCTTTCACATTAGTATTTTAGGTACATATTAACATTGAATCAGGGGAATACCCACCACCAAATTTGTCCTCCCCCCTTCCCCGTTCCCTTTCTGCAACCCATAACCCCCACCATCACCCCCCAGGCTGCTAGAGTAGGTGGACCCCTCTTTGTCTAGCTTACTATCAGTGATCATACACCTGTTTGGTCCTGGTGCCCTCCCTTGTTTCTCCCTCTATTTGAGAGGCTAACCTAGATAAATCGAGTTATGTGGTTTTGTTTGAGGGAAAGAAAGGCAATAGAATGGGGTAAAGATTAAGCAAAATAAATAAATAAATTTAAAAAAATATGCTGAAAATGGGTGGAGTCCTTCTAGTGGCTATCAGCCTCAGTTTGAGAGAGGACATGAAAAAGGTAATTGAAACACCATAACAATACAAAAATAAATGTCAAATTAAATATCCAGTGAGCTCTACAGCAATAAAGAGAAGCACCACACAATAGTCTCGGTTCTGAATTCAAATCATGCCGGAGTGCAAAAAGAAAGAGAAAGATAAGATAAAATAATATAAAAACAGAAAAGGAGACATCAACTTCAATATTTATACCAGAATAAAGACGTCAAATAAACAAACAATCAATAAATATATATGTGGAAAAATGATTATTTTGTGCTTTTTTTCTGTGTGCTAGGTTTTTTATTTTTCTAGATTTTTCCCAGAATTTCATTGAATCTCTGTCAAAATTTTCCTTTTTATTTAAAAATTCATTTTGGGGGGCAGAGCAATAGCACAGTGTTAGGGCATTTGCCTTTCAGGCAGCCAACCCCAGACTGACCCAGGTTCAATTTCTGGCATCCCAAATTGTTCCCTGAGCCTGTTAGGAGGGATTTCTGAGCGCAGAGCCAGAAGTAACCCCTGAGCACCACTGGATGTGACCCCTCAAAAAATAAAGTTTCGGGCCCGGAGAGATAGCACAGCGGCGTTTGCCTTGCAATCAGCCAATCCAGCACCAAAGGTGGTTGGTTCGAATCCCGGTGTCCCATATGGTCCCCTGTGCCTGCCAGGAGCTATTTCTGAGCAGACAGCCAGGAGTAACCCCTGAGCACTGCCGGGTGTGGCCCAAAAACCAAAAAAAAAAAAAATAAAATAAAATAAAGTTTCTTCTTTTTATTTAATTATATATATTATATTTAATTCAGCATTTTATTTCTTTGGACCAACTTCTTCTGATAGTCTAATAAGGCATATTTTTTACCTTCTGAAATTTCTCCGTTGCTTTTGGGTATCATCTTTTATTTTTTTACTTTACTTTTTTTGATTATTTTGGGTCATTTACTTCCAGGAAACATATCAATTTATACTAAAGAACATTGAGACTTTTATTTTTGTCCTGTGTAATAATGACATTACCAAGTCATCTATTACATCATTTGCAAAGTTCTAGAACTTAACATTCACTTTGGAATATTTCTTAGAATTATTATCTCTTCCTTAGTACCCATACGTTCTTATATGCTGTTTGGTTTTCTTGTCGAGAACCCTTAAGATATGTATCACTTTTGTTTTAAATTCCCTCTCTGATTATTGTAATATTTTTGTCATATCTGAGTTGGTTCATGATGCTTACTTTCTTTTTTTTTTTTTTTTTTTTTTTTTTTTGAATTTTGGGCCACACCCGGTAACGCTCAGGGGTTACTCCTGGCTATGTGCTCAGAAGTTGCTCCTGGCTTGGGGGACCATATGGGACACCGGGGGATCGAACCGCGGTCCGTCCAAGGCTAGCGCAGGCAAGGCAGGCACCTTACCTTCAGCGCCACCGCCCGGCCCATGCTTACTTTCTTAAAACTTCTATATATCTTATGTTTCTGTATACCTATTAATATATTTTATATTTAATTCATTTAATGACTTAAATGATAGATAATAAAGTAAATGGACACTTAAGATAAAGTTTTGGGGTGATTTAAAATTTGTTAAATGTAGGGGCTGAACTGGTAGAATAGTAGGTAGGTAGGGCATTTGCCTTGCACAAGCCAGACCCAGGATTGACCTGGGTCAATTGCTCCTCGGACGAAGGGTTGGTTCAAGGTTAGCGTGGGCAAGGCAGGTGCTTTACCCCTGTGCTACTGCTCCAGCCCCAAGAGGCACATTTTTTAAGTTTTATCATTGTAGATCCGGGATTACAATGTTGATAGCTCCTTGATTTAAATATATACTGCCATATCTCTACATTGATGTATCCAACCATCCATAATCCTGGCCCCTGCTTTCTGCACATTTCTTCTTACTTTCTGCCGCCATTTCTACTTTAGACTTTGCATTTCTATAATCTAGTCCAAAGGTTTTCTAATATTTGATCATTTTTATTATCTTGCTATGTTATCATATACACCACAGATAACTGAGATCATCTGGTATTTTTCTTTCTTTTTTTTTTTTTTTTTTTTTTTTTTTGGTTTTTGGGCCACACCCGTTTGACGCTCAGGGGTTACTCCTGGCTATGAGCTCAGAAATCGCCCCTGGCTTGGGGAGACCATATGGGACGCTGGGGATCGAACCGTGGTCCGTCCTATGCTAGCGCTTGTAAGGCAGACACCTTACCTCTAGCGCCACCTTCCCGGCCCCGTATTTTTCCTTCTTATGACTTTACTTACCATGCATCCTTCAGCTGAATACAGGTTGTGGTGAATTACACAATTTCATCATTCATTGCAGCTACATAGTATTCTGTCGGGTTTATATGTACCATCCCTTCATTATCATTCACCTCTTGTATACCTGGTCCATTCCATATCCTAATATTGTAGTTGATACTGCATAAGTCCTTTAAAAATGTATGTTTTTGTGTCTTTGGTGTAGATACCAAGAAGAGGAATTCAGATTCCTAAATTTTTATTAGTGTACAATATACTACTTATGTGACCAGTGTGCTTCTGATTTAGCTAATATATTTACATATATTTGTTTTGTTATTTTTGTTGATGTAAGTCACTATTATTTAAAGTTTCCTAACCACAACATGATAAATACTGTATATTTTCAATTTCTCCTAGAATCAGGCATGGGACTGAGCCAATGGCACAGTTATTGGTTATAACTTGAATTATAAATAGAAAAGGGAATGCATATTTGTGGCCAAGATGCCAGCAATTAACAAGAAGACTATAGTAGCTCAAGATCTCAAAGGGAAATAGGTGAGGGCGACAGAAGAAACATGAGAATTAGCATATGGTCAATGCTAGAGGGCTTGGTGCACTTTGGTGTTGACAAGATACAATAATTCTGTACATCAAAATCTTGAATATTCTATTGTAAAAATATAACCAGAGGGGCCTGAGCCTTGTACATGGCAAATCCATATTTGATCCCTAGCACTACATGTAGTCCCCTAAGTCCTGTCAGGAGTGATTCTTAGGCACAAAACCAGGAGTAAGTCCTGAGCAATGTTGGGTATCACACACATACACGCACACATGCACACACACACACACACACACACACACACAAGAAAATGTGACCATAACTATAATAAAAATTTTTTTTTTGGTTTTTGAATCACACCCAGTAGCGCTCAGGGGGTTACTCCTGGCTCTATGCTCAGAAATCGCTCCTGGCAGGCTCAGGGGACCATATGGGAAGCTGAGATTCAAACCACTGTCTTTCTGCATGCAAGGTAAATGCCCTACCTCCATGCTATCTCTTCGGTCCCTAATATTTTTTAAAAGAAAGAAAATGTAGTTTCTATACGATCCTTTGCATTTTAGGTTACCCATATGGTCCTAAAATTTGGTCCGTTTTTATTAACTCTTTGCATTGTTATTAACTCCCTGCATAAAGTTTTTCCATTTATTTATTTTAAGATAACTATGCTATTTTATGTAATTTTTGGTACCATGTATTCCAGCTGATTTTCTTAAAAATTATTTTGGGTTCAGAGAAACTCTAAGTATCCCCAAACTGATAAATCACATTCTGCCATACAACAAATTAATTCCTAAGGTTAATTAATTCATAAGGGTTTCACTGTACTCGAAAAATGTATAATTTTAAAGGATATTATTACCCTAAACTATAATATACAAATAGTATATTTAGTAAAGCTGATGGAGAAGAAAATAAGGCTCATAAAATTAATCTGTTTTGTTGCAATTCTTGCTGGGGTTGAACAATGTTTACATTTACATCTGTATAACAATGGAAGTGCCAATAATCTTACTCAAGGATGTAAAATGTGTTGGGGATAGAACTTAGCTCATTTAAGGCAAGGGTTCTACTACTGAGACAAATCCTTGAATCCACAAATAACTTTAAATTATCTTCTCTAATGCATTAACTCCACCATCCTCATTTCACATGAGTTTTTCACTTTATTTTATTTTATTTTATTTTGTTTTTTGGCCACACCCGTTTGATGCTCAGGGGTTACTCCTGGGTAAGCACTCAGAAATTGCCCCTGGCTTGGGGGGGACCATATGGAATGCTGGGGGATCGAACCAAGGTTGCGATCTTTCCTTGGCTAGCGAGTTTTTCACTTTAACACAGCTCTGGGATTCCTCAGATTTCAAAAGTTTTCATTTTTATGATTCTCTTTGAAAGGGAAAAGTTATCAAAAGGGAAAAGTTATTCTTTTTGTTTGTTTGGGGCACACCTAGTGGCACTCAGGAGGTACTCATGGCTCTGTACTCAGAAATTACTTCTGGCAGTGTTGGGGGCCATATGAGAAGCTGGGGCTCTAACCTAGGCATGAAAGGCAAACATCCTAGCTGGGGCTCTAACTTGGGCATGCAGGGCAAACATCCTAGCTGCTATGCTATCAGTCTGGCCTCTAATCAAAAGGAAAATAATTCTTGATAGTTCATCTTTGTAACAAAATGGTACTATAATTTCCCATTTGAATCACCAAGAAATAGCTGTATTTGTTATCGTTACTGGCACTCTTCCCTTTTGTATGTATTTTGTTTGCTTTTAACTTCTCTATTTCTTGATACTAAAGGTATTGTTAGACATCTATATTATTGAGATTATAAAAGAAATATCTTATTTTTAATAAGTTACATTATTTTTATTATGTAATTCAAAATTGGTCTTATTCTAGTTTACTTTTAGTTTTTTGTTTTTGTTTTTTGAGGGGAAAGGTAACAACCAGTAATGATCAGCACTTCCTCCTGGCTCTTTATGTGGAGATCACTCCTGGCAGGGCTCTAGGGACCATATGGGGTGCCAGGGATCAAACCTGGGTGAATTGCTTGCAAGGAAAAGACCCTATCTGCCATACTATTTGCTCTAGCCCCTTTTGCCATTTTTGAAAATAAGTTTTTGTTAATTCACTTTAAAACATTTTTATATAAACAGAATTTGGGTCTTTTCCCCCCAGCAATTTGAGTTTTAATTGAAGTGTATGTTTATAGCAATTTTAGGAGTATGGATTTACATTCATATTTATTTAAGATATCACACCTACAACTAAGTATCAATCTCTACTACAGTACATTGAACCTCGTGGAACACTTGGTTACTATCCTCCCTTGGTTACTACCCTTCCTCCTGTGCTGCACTTCGATTCATCATCCAGAATCCAAGGGATTATCTTGGCTTGACTTTTTTGTTTGGAGGATTTACGTAGTCCTGGGGATCAGATCTAGGTTGGTCATTTTCAAATGCCCTACCATATGTACTATTGCTCAGACCCACTTTATTTTTTCAATTCCACAAATGTGTGGTATCATCTAAAATTTTTCCTTCCTTCTTGTTGCATCCATGTTTTTAAAAATGGCAACAATTTTTAATTATAGTTGAATAACATTTCAAAATGGCAATTTTTAATTCGATTATAGTTGAATGACATTTCACTGTATTTTTTGATTTCCCAAACTATTCAAGATGTCCTGGGTCCCCTCAGAGCATTCCTATTCAACACGGCCAGCCATGTAACACAAAGACTCAAGTATGTTTTGATTGGGTCTTGTGCCAAAGATTATCCCAGTCATTCTGAAGTATTCCATGGACACCCCTGGCAATGCACGATGGCTGTCAGGTCTGCATCTTAGACCTCAATGGCCTCTGTGACACTTATATCAAAAGGGGGGTGAATTGCACCCAAGGAAAGAATTTTAATTATGTACTATCTCTCTGACTCGAGTTAATATAATATTAAGTAACTAAATTTTTTATTCAATAAGTACCACATATTTTGCTCTATAAGACTCAACTGACCATAAGACACACATAGTTTTTAGATGCTCTCCTCCCCTGCACTCAGGTTTCAGCTCCAATCAGCATTTGCTACCTAAGATGCACTTTTGAGGGGGGGAATTGTGACTTGTGGTATGAAAAAGATGGTACTTAAAATTAGAAAAATGTATAACAGGATTTTTAAAAAGACTAAACAATTTTATTTACTCTTGGAGCTAGAGCTAAAGTACAACAGATAGGGTGTTTGCCCTGTTTGTCTTGCATATGGAAAACTCAGGCTGGGTTACCTGGTGCCCCATATGGTCCTTGGGGACCTTCCAGGAATGATCTCTTAGCCAGAGCCACGAGTAAGCTTTGAATGCAGTCAGGTATAAAACCCCCTCTTCCTCAAATGGAGAGATAAGTTCATCCATAGGTGGCTTGCCTTGAATGTGGCTGACCTGTATTGGGTCTCATGCATCCTATATGGTTTCCAAGCCCATGCAAGGAGTGCATTGACAGAAATGGAACAACGGATGTGGCTCAAAATCAACCATCAAAACAAACAGCAAACAAAAAAAAAACAAACCAAAAATACCTCAAACGTGAAAACCAAATCCCTAAATAAGTGGTCCTCAAAAACAACCATCCAAATAAACAAAGCCCCTCCCCCCAAACCAAAAATACCACAAGCACAAAATCCCCAAACCAGGGCTCCTCAAATTACAGCCTAGAGGCTACCTATGGCCCACAGATACAATAATGCGGCCAGGCAGGTGGTTTTGCTACCACTGCCTGTGCCACTGCCTGTCCTGCTAAGCAACTGACTCATGCCTGGCCCGAAGTGGAATGTGTGGAATGCACCTGCACTTGTCAACTGGACATTGACCATCTCTAGCCAAAAGCAGGCCATAGCTCCCATTGAAAGTGTGTTGATTTAACTTGACTTGCTCTTCGTTTCTAAATATTGTGTTTGTTCTCGTTTTACTTCAAAATAAGATATGTGCAATGAGCATAGAAATTTGTTCAGTTTTGTTTTTAAACTACAGTCTGGCCCTCCAACGTTCTGAAGGGCAGCGAACTGGCCCTGTTTAAAATATTTAAGGATGCCCTGCTCTAAATAGTCTAACTCCTGTGAACTGCAAGAGGCAATTTTCAAACTTGTCTCTACTTGATTAAAATGGATCTTCTAAACTCCTCTTCCTAAACCTTCCTTCCAATTCCAGATTAGCTTAAAGGGGTAGTTTTTTTTTCCCCTAAAGTGTGTGTCACCGCCCTAGGGTGATCACAGGAATGAACCATGTGCAGTTACAGCTTTCGATTTTCTGGTGCAATATGGGGGCGGAGGCGCCTTTTGGATTCCTTAAATAAGATAGACTTCGCCTGCTTTTATTATTTTTTAAGACGGGAACAGTTAGGCAAATAGCTTGAATTCTTTGTTACCAATGAAACAGAAGTAAATTCTTAGATAAGAAGTGAAACAGGGCTGTAGAGATAGCACAGCAGTAAGGCGTTTGCCTCGAGTGCAGAAGGACAATGGTTCGAATCCTGGCATCCCATATGATCCCCAGAGCCTGCTGGGGGCGATTTCTGAGTACAGAGCCAGGAGTAGCCCCTGAGCGCTGCCGGGTGTGACCCAAAAACAAAAAAACAAAAAAAAAAAAAAAAAAGAAAACAAGAAATGAAACAGAAGATAGATTTCTAAAAAAACAAAAACAGAAACAAAAAAACTGAGCGCTGCTGGGTGTGACCCCAAAACCAAAACCAACCAATCAAGCAAACAAACAAAAAAAAAACCAAAACCAAAACCAAAACCAAAACTAAAGATGTCAAACGAATTTGTATGGGGAGCAATAACTTTTGTAAAACGAAATGATTAGATGGCAATAATTTTCACCAATGAAAGGGGAGAACAAAAAATATATAAATATAAATATATAAATATAACAAAATAAAACAATCTTTTATTTTTAAGAGGGAGAAAAATTCAGAAATTAGTCACTGGTTAAAGAGGTATCTAAATGGATGGCAAGAACGCAAGGCCACTGCAGAACAGTCTGCTTTTGATCAAAGCGCCTAAGACAGCGAAAAAAACAGCCACAGGCAAGTAGAACATTGACCAATGACCCCGGAAACACTTGATTTTGCGTAGAACTTCTGAGGGCTGTGCGTTGGCCGTTCGGTAGTTGAGCCGGAAGAAGACAGCGAGCGACGCTTAACGATTGGCCCGAAGCGGAGAGGCGGGGCTTGGACGAACCAATCAGCGGGGGGACCGGAAGTGACGAAGCGGAAGCAGCGGGCCGAGCGCTTTCTAGTGGGCGGGGCCGGCTGCAAAGCGTTCAGTCGGGCGTGGTTTCCCCGCGGTGAGCTCCGCCTTCCGCGCCGAATTGAGCCTTTGGGGAGACGCGCTGGGGCGAAGCCCGAAGGGGCGGAGCTTCCCCTCCGTCGGCTGAAGACACACCCCGGGCCGTGGCGGAGCGCCGACGCCCTTCCTTCGCCTCGCAAAGCCGCCTCTGAGCGGAGCCGGGAGGGCTTGAAGCGCCTTTGCGCCGACATCCCCGCCTGGCTTTTGTGGCGCGAGGAGGAGCTGGGCCCGGTGTGTCCCGGATGCTGCGGCCTCCCCCGGCGCCTGTCCACAATGTCTAGCAATCGTCTCCCGAGAGTCTTGCTGAAGCCCGCGGAGGACGGAGCCGGCCGCGCCGCCCAATGGTAAGTAAGTGAGTTAGTGAGCGAGAGGCGACATGTTGCCCAAGGTCACTCGACTCGGCCGCCCGCAGGAGCGCGAGGCAAGTAAGTCCACCCGGGGCCGCCTGTGCCTGTGAGTGCGGGCGCGCGCGGCCTGCTCGCCCGGAGGAGAAACCGACGAAGCGCGCGCGCGCTCACTCGCTCGCGTCGAGGGAAGCTGCGGCGCCTGCGCGTCTCTCGAGCCGCCCGATGCCCCGACGCCGCCGCCGCCGCCGCCGCCGCCCACGCACGTCGCGCCCTCCCGCCCTCGAGAGCGGGGCCAGCCCGCCCCACGGGCGAGGACACGCAGCAACATGGCGACCGATCTCCCCCGAGGGAGCAGAGCCTTTGGGGGCGTTTGTTTCCCTTCTGGACGATTCCGACAGACGCCCGCGAGGAAGCCAGCACGCCCCCAAGCCAGTGGGGAGTTCGCCCCTGTGCGCTCAACACCCTTGCTTTTTTATTTTATTATTATTATGATGATGATGATGATCTTTGGTTTTGGGGTCCCACCCAACAGCGTTCATTGGCTCCTCCTGGCTCTACGCTCAGAAATCGCTCCTCTCAGGCTCTGGAGACCCCAAGGGATGCCTGCATTCGAACCACGGACCTTCTGCACACAAGGCAAAAAAAAAAAAAGCCTTATCTCCATGCTCTCTCTCAGGCCCCTATTTTGTATTTCCGATCCATTTTTATTTTTGACCACGTTGGATTACGAATTTTTCAAAAAAGTCCTAGTTTAAGGTCCATAGTGGCCTTGACTCGAATCAGGGCCATTGCATCCCATGTCCCCCTTTCTTTGACACCCCTTTTGCCCCCCAGGGCTGCTAGTCTAAGTGTCTCTAATTTGTTAGTAGATTGGATTTCGAGTCTGTGCTGGTTGGATTTTTTTTTGGATTTGATGTTGAAGTCTGATTTTTCTTATTTTTTTATTTCTACTCGATGATCCTACAGCGACTGTTTGGTCTTGGTACCTTATCTCCATTATTCCCCTTCAATTTGTGAGGCAGAACAAGACAGCCTTGATTTTTTTTTTAATATACGGAATAGGGAGAGCGATTGGGATTTAAATGATCAGCCCGGATCGAAAGAAAGGTTGTACGTGGGTTTTGTTTGTTGGTGTTGGGTTTTCTTTCAGTCGAATGGTGGCTTTCCAATGGAGGAAAAGGAAACATGGAAAATAGAGAAATTTTGTCTTGTAAAAGTTACCTACTAGCCTTTATTGAAGCTGGTAGCAGGAATACCATCTTTAAATTGGGTGTCTCAGTGGACAAATTCTATTTGGCACAGGGACGGGCCAGTATGCCATTATTTATAAAAGATAACGATTGATAACCATTTTTGAGGAAGTGTACCTCAGGGTTTCCTAGTTTTCCCTTTAAACCTTCTGTTAGCATCACCTGAAACTGGAACAAAATATATGGCAGAGTATTTTTATTTTTCAGTTACAAGCCCCATGGTTCATGGGCATGTAAGTCGCGAGAAGAAAAGTTAATGGGTTTTTGAAAAATGCAAAACAAAAAAAAAAAAAAACTGTCGAGATCCTGTAAATTAAAATGGAAAATAAACGGAAAAGAGCTTGTGGTTGAAGGAAATAAGACTGCTCTTCTTGATTTTTAGCTTTCAAGTACTATTTGTGCACCCAAGTAACTCGTTTTCAGTTTGCAAATCAGAAAACCTAGAGATAGTTCGACAGTGAAAACAATGGATAAATATTAAATATTTAATACGGAATGTAAGCGAAGCAGTGTTTAGCTGTCAGGTAATAATAGCGAATAAAAGACATAATGAAGTGTCCAAACAGAAAAGCATGTGCAATATTAAGAAATGAAATGGTTAATACAAAAAAAAAAAAAAGAAATGAAATGGTTTCGAAAAACAAAATTGGAGAACCACGAAAACAACACTGTTGATTTCAGCTCCTGTAAACTGCCAGCTTTTGTGTGTGTTCGGTGTTTGGGGTTTTTTGTTTGTTTGTTTTGAGTTCGGTTTGGGGGCCACGTCTAGTAGTGCTCGGGCCTTAACAATCCAGGCTCTCCACTTAGAAATCTCTCCTGAAGGAGGGGGTGTAGGGCGGAGGGGGCGGCTTACCAAGTACAGGGGCGTCCAACTCACGTGCAAGGCAACGCCCTACCGGCTATAATATCGCTATAATATCGGTCCTGTCAGCGTTTCAGATGGAAGTTGTGGGGAGAGGAAGGTGGTAGGAGGCTGTTAGATAGATAGCATAAAAGTCGAATCACTCGTAAAAGGCCTCATTTCTTCTGTCTTTTAGTAGGTTGGTGTTTAGTGACACGACTTCCTGTGTACTATTTCAGTATTGCTTTCTTTACAGAAATAATAAGCTTTACGTTTTTATTTATTGTGTACTTTAACTCTAATCTTTTGGTTACACTCTCAGATAATTTCGAATTCATTGGCATCATTTTCTTTTTTCTTTTTTGGTTTTTGGGCCACACCCGGTGGTGCTCAGGGTTACTCCTGGCTGTCTGCTCAGAAATAGCTCCTGGCAGGCACGGGGGACCATATGGGACACCGGGATTCGAACCAACCACCTTTGGTCCTGGATTGGCTACATGCAAGGCAAACGCCGCTGTGCTATTTCTCCAGGCCCATTGGCATCGTTTTCATCACCTTTGAGCGCATTTATTTCTTCAAATCCTTGGGGATATTTTATGATAAATCTTTCTGAAGCTATTTGACCTGTTTTGCCTGTTGCTTGCATATTGATTCTATTGTTTATGATAACAATAGGCTTTACTTAAATACAATTTTCTATCTAAATCATTTAATTAACGTCAGTTTTTCTTTTTGATATTTTGATGGCCAAATGATTTTCTCCGTAAACCTAAAATTAAAAATTGAAATGGAAGTAAGATTTTTTTTTTCATATTCTGTGGGTACTTGAGTTTTTCTTGTTGCTGCTTTTGTTTTGTAAAACTTTCAGTAGAAAGATACAAAATATTTAAATTTGGGGGGGGTCATACCCGGCAGCGCTCAGGGGTTACTCCTGGCTCTATGCTCAGAAATCACTCCTGGCAGTCTCGGGGGACCATGTGGGATTTGAACCACCAACCTTCGGCATGAAAGGTAACGCCTTACCTCCATGCTATCTCTCCAGCCTCCGATTTCAATTACTTTTACGTCATCAAAGCATAGACATCTAAATTCCATATTGAAAAGGAAAATTCTGAAAGATATTCGCGATAATAGACATTTAGTTTGAGGAAGGACTCTGCATTCAGTAATTACTTCTGGTGGTGCTCTAGAGATGCCGGGATCCAATCTGGGTATGCAATTATCAACGGTACTATTCAGCTTTGTGTTGTATTTTGCTTGTTTTTTTGGGCCACACCCGGCAACGCTCAATGCTGGCTATGTGGTCAGAAATCGCTCCTGGTTTGGGGGGACCATATTGGACGCCAGGGGATCAAACCATGGTTCGTCCTAGTCTAGTGCGGGCAAGGCAGACGCCTCACCGCTAGCACCACCGCTCGGCCCCGTGTTGTACATTTTTAAGTACTTTTTGTGCAAAGATTCCTTTAAGGCATAGAGAACGAGAATTGTAAGATTCCAGCAGCAGCAGAATTGGTTAATAGTGTGTTAGCTCTCCATTTAACGATGAATAGTTTATACTCAAGTAAATAAAATTCCAGCATGTCTGATTACTAGTAATTGATACTTAAATTTTATTCTCTACTACAAGCCAAATCAGCAGCAGCGTTTAGCAGTTTGGTTTACCTTGCTAAACGGGTTAGATTTTCTCTGAGATTGTTTTACTTGTTTTTGGGTCACACTTGGAAATGCTCAGGGCTTCTAGCTAGGCGTTCACTTACTTCTAGCTATTTATTCAGGGATCATTCCTGATGGGCTCTAGGGACCACATGCGATATAATAAAAACCTGTAATAGTATACTCGGAATAATGTGAATTAGGGTGCTTTGTGATCCATTACTTTATTCTCAAGTGCGGATCTAAAATAAGTATCCTCCATAGAGACATTGATTTGACTTAAGGAGAATCTTTCATTATTTCAAGTTATTTAGCTGCATTTGTCATTTGGTTTTGCATGGTATATTACTGTCTTTATTTTTGGGATTTGTGTCTAAGAGTCATAAACCTTATAAACTAAAAAAACTCTTAATCATTAATCTCCTATTTTATACAGTTGGACCTTATACTAAACTAAATAGTAGAGAGTGAATAGGCTTGTCCAAAAGACCATGTAATCCAGAATAATTTATTTAATACTGTTTACCTTCTATTTTCACTATAAAGTGAAATGATGTTATCCAGCTTGCTGGACTATAGAATTAGAGTGATTGGGCATTATTTATAATATATCTATTTTGTACATGATATACGGTATTTTGTACACATAGATGGTATATATAGTATGCCATGTATGTATGTACATTATGTATTTATGTCATATGTACACAGTGAATGCCATAGTAAGATGGAAAAAGTTTTAAATATATGTTCTGCAAAATGTCAACAGAAAGTTTTAGTTTTCAAAACTTGTAGTATTTCATCTCTAATATGTAAGTGCTTTATTATTTTTATTAGGGTAATAAAAATATCACAAGTTTTCAAGTGTGTGTTGGTCCAGAGAGATAATACAGTGAATGGGGCTTTTGCCTTGTGTGCGTGTAGGGGGGGGGGTGATAGGGGGAGGTATTTAAGGATGCTAACCACAGTGTTTTGCAAAAATCCTTGTATATTTTAAAAATGTATATAACACAAAAATCTCTAAATCACAGAGATTCTAAGTTGGAAGAAATAAAAGTGAATTTAATGACTAGTGTACATCTCATAAATTGTATTGAATTTAAACCTCAGATAAGTGCTTCATATTGTTGAAAAACAAAACAAAACAAAAACAGAAAGATTCAAAGAGTACTTAGAGTAAATGATATGCATGGAGTATTCCAGAAAAGCAGAAACCTTATTGGTAAAAACCTAAGATTTTATATTAATAAGTTATAGGTAGATACTGAATGGGACAACACTGCGGTTGTTGAGATAGCAAAATCTAACAAAGTTCGATGCAGATCTGATCTGAGATATAAGTAACAGTGGTGAATAGAGATGAATAAGAGCTGTGAAAAAGAAAACTATGGACTTCTGGTGATTCATTCAGTATACATTTATTGGATGCTGTTTTAAGTATTAATAGTTCTGTGAGTGAATCAAAGATGAGTAAGCAGAACAAAAGAATACTTGTGACTTTAAATGTTGGTGACCTGGATAATAGTATCCCTACATGAGTAAAAATGCTAGAGTACTAAATATCAATAATGAGTAATTTTATTTTGTTTTCTGAGCTATATCTGGCAAGGCTCAGGAGTCACTCTGGCTGTTTGGGTGACTATAAGATGTGTGGAGTTTGACTCTTCGCTTCCTGCCAGCATAGCATGTTCTCACCCATTGAGATTTAATCATTGAGTATCTACAGCCCCTGCAGATACTACCTTGAACAGTTTTCATATGAAGATGTTGGCAAGGCATTACAAATAGGGAAATGAAGTAGATACTAGGGGATAGACATTAAAGGTAACTCACTCTGAGCTATTATAAGGCTTATGTACATTTTATATTTCCCTACATGGAATATAGTTGAAGGAAATAGTAAAGCCTTGAAAATTGGTTCAGTCTAAGGAAGAATTTCTTGTAAGGAACAAGGACAAGAATTGTACTTTTAGAATGCTTTCTAGAATGGAGGAATTGAATAAGAAGCAAAATAAATATATAACAAATCTTGATAGGAAAATGATTAGGATAAAGGGAAAATTGAATAGCAGTTGTTTCAGCAATGACACTTAATGAGGCAAGAATAAAGACAGTATTTACCATGAGTAAATTTGGTTATCTTTGAAAATGAGATATAATGGAATAGAGGGTAAAAGTATATTGCTCAAGAGAGAGGTCTTTCTTAAAAAATTTTTGACGGGGTCGACGCGGTGGTGCTAGAGGTAAGGTGTCTGCCTTGCCAGCGCTAGCCTCGGATGGACCGGGGTTCCATCCCTCGGTGTCCCATATGGTCCCCCAAGCCAGGAGCGACTTCTGAGCGTATAGCCAGGAGTAACCCCTGAGAGTTACTGGGTGTGGCCCAAAAACAAAAAAAATTTTTTTTGACATATCAGTCACAAAGTTGGTATTAATTATGATTTATTAATACCATTTACTAGTTTCCTGTCACTGCATTGGGCACCTAGATTGTAATCTTCTATCTCATACGTTTAACTGCACTTAGTACAAGATCTTTTCTTTAGTGATCTTAAACACTTTTATTGTTAGCCATCCTCTTCTGTTTGTCAGTTTTAAATTCTATTTGTACAGAATTCAAAATTTAAATATACCATTTTCTAAACCCACAATCCTATAGTTTACTTGTTCTGGCACTCCTCTATTCTTTAACTTTGAACCTCTTATGTTTATCTAATTTCTCCCCATATTCCAATTCTAACCTTGTATGTTCTAATTTCCTTCTCCCACTGTTTAGATTCTGTTTCATTATGTTAATAATTGGTCAATACTCCGAACATCAGCTCTTCTTTGATTTGTTTGTTGTATCCCTCTGAAATGATCAAACACTGAGTGACTCAGTGATTTTTCTCTTTTTATCTGATAAAGCAGGGTTAATCTCACTGGAACACAGATGGAAATCAGAATAAATTCATTATCATTCCTTCAGAGTTCAGCTCTCTATGATAACTCAATTTTTCAGTATTCAGTATTCAGCTCATTTAAACATGATTTTTTTTGTTGTTGTTGTTGTTTTGGGGTCACATCTGCCAGTGCTCAGGGATTACTCCTGGCTCTACGCTCAGAAATCAATCACTCCTGGCAGGCTCGGGAAACCATATGGGATGCTGGAATTCGAACCTTCTGCATGCAAGGCACACACCCTACCTCCATGCTATCTCTCCGGCCCCAAACATGATTTCATATTCTTTTTATTCTCAAATATTTTCCTGTTTATGCTCGTATTTTTGGCAGGTGATAATATCTATTTCAAAGAGAAAGTGAAAGCCATGTTCATTGATTCGATCAGAATTGTATCTGCCTTCCAACACCAAATTTGTGAATGTAACTAGTTTTTCTTCCAGATTCCTAAGGAAGATACTTTTCTATTCTCTTTAAAGTTTGCTTATCCACCTACCTCCTTTGGGTTTTGGGCCACACCTGGTGACGCTTGAGGGTTTTTCTCCTGGCTGTGCTCTCAGAAATCGCTCCTGGCTTGGGGGACCATATGGGAAGCCAGGGATCTAACCACAGTCCATTGTAGGTTAGCACGTGCAAGGCAGATGCCCTACTGCTTACAGCGCTCTGGCCCCATCCACCTACATTCTTGTTTTCATTTCCTTCCTCCTTCTCAAACCTATATTATTGAAAATCTCATTTTCCTCTTTGTGACTTTGTTATCCTTGACTTCTTACTTAGTCATTTTATTCTTTCTTCTTATCCATCCTTAAAGAAAAAAGGTAAAAGTTTTTTTTCTTGACCTTATTTGACCTCCAACTATTTGTTAGTCTTTTTCTTCCCTTTGAAGTCAAATTTCAAAAGATTCACCTTTTTCTCTCCCATGCAACTTTTTTCCCCATCAATTTCTATAGATTAAATGACTGTGCCACCAGTGACATCTATGCCATTAATTCCAGCATGTATTTTAATTTCTTATCCTACCAGTCTCAGAAATCTTTAATTAACTTGCCTGGTTTTCATGAGAAGCTCTCTTTCTTTGACTTTTATTATGTCAGAATGGCTTGATTCTCTTTCTTTTCTTTTGCTTTATTTTTTAAACCACACCCAGTGGTGCTCCAGTGATTTATTCCTGGCTCTGCACTCAGAAATTGAGTGGCATTGCTTGGTGGACCCTGTCATATGCCAGGGGTCAAACCTAGGTGAGATAGTACAGTGGGTAGGGTGCTTGCCTTGCATACTGCTGGCCCAGATTTGATCTTTGGAACTGCATTTGATTCCTGGTACACTTCCAGGATTTATTTGGAAGAGTCAGGAGTAGAGCATCACTGGGTGTGGCCCTAAATTTAAAAAAAGTAACTCAATCTAGAGGTGTTTACTTGGTCTAGAATAATGACAGTCTGATTTGGAAAGAATTGAATAGATTGAGGGAATTTTACAATATCAATAGGTTTTTGTGAGAGATTGAGTGGAAAGAATGAAAAGCATAATGGTTATGATTTAAACATCTAAGATTGATGGTATGACATTTATCAGATTAAAAAATACACTGAGGGTGCCCGGAGAGATAGCACAGCAGCATTTGCCTTGCAGGCAGCCGATCCAGGACCAAAGGTAGTTGGTTTGAATCCCGGTGTCCCACATGGTCCCCTGTGCCTGCCAGGAGCTATTTCTGAGCAGACAGTAACAGGAGTTAACAGTTACAGGAGTAACCCCTGAGCACCGCTGGGTGTGGCCCAAAAACCAAAAAAAAAAAAAAAAAAAAATACACTGAGGGTCCAGAGCAATAACGTGGTAGGGCTTTTGCCTTGCAAGCGGCTGACCCAGGGTTCGATCCCTGGCATCCCATATAGTCCCTCAAGCCAGGAGTAACCCCTGAGTGTCACCGGGTGTGCCCCCCCCAAATAAATAAAGACTGATGTAATCGTTTGGGGGTTGGATGGGTATAGATCTTTTAGCCGCATTGAGTTTTAGGTGTATTTGAGATTGTGAGTGGATCATGAAGGTCAAAAGGAAGCGTCTTATATATAATGTATGAATAAGTATATACAACATCTGAATCTCAGAAGAGCTAAGATATAAATACTTGGCTTATTGATGTAGAAATGGTGATTTCACTACATATATGTGTAAATATATATGTATGAAATATTAAGGACCAATGCTTGTAATAGGAAGAGAGTATTTCTGATTAAATTTTGGGTTCCAGTCTTTGAATGTTAATTCAGATTACTATCTCTCCTTTCCCTGGGTAGGATAAGTTGGGAAAGAATATCAATGAGTCATTAAAAAGGCAGGAAAATGTTATACCTAAGAAATCCTATGAAGAAAATGAGAAAAAGAGGAAGATGTTTGAATTGATCCAAAGGTGAAGGTCGTTTTGGAGATTGGAAGGAATTGGGCTAGAATTTAGATGAGAGGAGATTTTTAACTATGCCCCAAACTGTAAGAGAGATCAAAGTGCCACACACTTGGTTTCTCTAGACCAGTGATGGCTAACCTTTTTGAGCCCGAGTGCCCAAAGCGTCTCACAAAACCAAAAGAATTTCCTCAGAGTGCCAGCACTTTGATTAAACCTTCATAACAAGATTTTAGTATCTAAAAACTTTATAATTTTATAAATTTATTAATTGCAGACCTTCCCGCATGCCAGCTGCAAGGCCTTCGAGTGCCACTGCTGGCACGCGTGCCATAGGTTCACCAGCGCTGGCTCTAGAGAATAAAACTAGTCCCTAGTCTGTGAACATCCTATACTTGTGGAATCTCAGCCTTTCCTTTTTTCTCCTTTATTTCATTTTATAAAATTGCCTGTGTACGTGTGGGCAAACCCAGCAACTTCTTTTTCTTGTAGGAATTTCTGGTTGAACTAGCTTAGATTGAGCTATTTCTATTAAAGACATATACTGAATATTTTAGGTTTCGCAGATTAAATGACACTTAAACTAGTCTGTTGCTGTTGTAGTAAATTATTCATATATATTTAGTTATAAAGTGCAATTGTGTACTAATGAAACTTTTGGATGCTGGAAGTTGAATCTCAAAATTTTAATTTTGTGATTCCATTCCATCTCTTGTGTCCTACCAGAAGCGACCCTGAGCACGGCAGGGTATAGCTTACAAAGACAAGCAAAAATAATAAATCCATTCTTAGTTTGTAGTCCACACAGTATCAGAAAGATAGCCTTATTTAGCCCACTTGTCACTCATGCTAAATCCTAACAACAAAAATGCAGAGTCCATAGGCCCAACTTGTTATAAAAATTTAGGTAATAAACCTACCTTTATAGGTGTTTAGAATTCTAATCATTTCATTGCCTTTAAATTTTTTCTTTTGCTCTTAGTAATATAGAATATGGACTCTGCATTCACTAATGTCTAGAATTTAGTTTGCAAGACAAACTATAAAGAATTAAAAAACCCAACAACCCAGAAAAAAGTTGATAGCAACTTTAATATGTGCCATGATGAAAATTTGCAGATACTGTAATTATAAATAAGGATAGGGTCATATAAACAGCCAGAGAATATATCTTTTTAAAAAGTAAATTTGGGGCCAGAGCGATAGCATAGCTGGTAGGGTTTTTGCCTAATACGGGACTGACCCAAGTTGAATCCCCAGCATCCTTTATGGTCCTGAGCATACCAAGAGTAATTCCTGAGCACTGCCTGGTGTGGTCCAAAAGCAAAGTACAATCTGTGCCGAAAGTCAAAGTGGGTGGGAGAAGATTGTGGCGATAGAGAGATAACATGTATCATGACCCTGAATGCCATGAGGACTTGGTGTTTTTCAAGGACTAAGGCGTAGTTTTAGGTATAAATAACGTGTGTTATCTGTATTCAAAAAAATTTTAGGGGCCGTGAGATAGCACAATGGTGGTACATTTGCCTTGCATGCAGCCGACCTGGGACAGTCCCGGGTTCGATCCCCAGCATCCCATGTGGTTCCCCAAGCCTGCCAGGAGCAGTTTCGGAGCACAGAGCCAGGAGTAACCCCTGAGCACCGACAGGTGTGACCCAAAAAAACAAAAAAAGGGGTGGGGGGAGAGAAACGATAATAAAAGAAAAATTTAAATAGTTGACTGCACTAACATTGTTATTGGCATTTCTTAATGTTAGACAATCTGTAGTAAGAATTAGCTGGTAAACATCAGGCTTAAAGTTGGCTGTGTAAAAATGTAGACATATTGGCTTCCAGTATGTTCATTTGAAAATGTTTAGATGGCAGTGCTTCTATTTATGGATTTATGGGAAATTGAAACTAAATGAGTAATGGCCCATTCCAGAGGTATTTTGTCATCAAATTTCACATATGAAACAGTAATCAAAAACTAATCGAAAAATAAAACTAATTCACGGTAGTCTCTAAAATCGTGACAAAGTTAAGGTCTTACTATAAAAGATGTTTTAAACAAAAAATGGAATCTGAGAAGAGAATTATGTGTCATCATTAGTGGAAAGAACACAAAACAGATTGGATAAGGGATGGGGTGAACTAGGAGAAAAAGTGAGGGAAATCAAATAGTAAAATGGGCTTCTCAGGTGGACAACAGAAAAAAATTCAAGAAAAAAAAAGATACTAATAGTTTTTGGAGAGTTTATCCCTAGTTGACATAATTTTATGAAGCGTAAACACCTTATAAAATCTACTATTAGTTTTACGAATTAATGTTAATAACTCCTTGCCTGATCATGTGAGAAATTTTAAATCAAAACTGACTATATCTGTTACCATTTTTCATTTCTAAAAATATTAGTTTTTCATCATTTCACTTTGAAAACAAAGTGAATATATTTTCACATCTTTCGTATAGTATTTGTGTGGATATATTTTAAATAAAATGTATATACCATGTAGTATGTTTGGTTATTTACTCATAATGTTCTTTTAAGTGTTTCAGGCTGCATGTACCAAGTAGTTCAGACGGTTGGCTCGGATGGAAAAAATCTTCTGCAATTACTTCCAATTCCTAATTCCTCTGGAAAACTTATACCACTAGTTCAATCTTCAGTCATGTCTGATGCTTTGAAAGGGAATACAGGAAGTCCAGTTCAAGTTACTTTTAAGACTCAGATTTCCAGCTCTTCCACAGCTGCATCAGTTCAATTGCCCATTTTTCAGCCAGCCAATTCATCAAATTATTTTCTTACAAGAACAGTAGATACAGGAGAAAAAGTTAGAGTTACTACTATGGGAACTGAAAATCTTTCCTCGTCAGTTTCTAAAGTTCAGAGTCATGGTGTGAAAATTGATGGACTCACCATGCAGACATTTGCTGTTTCTCCCTCAACGCAAAATGACTCATCTTATTTTATAGTAAATGCCCCGGGTATTCCAATGACCACGAAGTCTCCAGTACCTTCTGGGCATCATTTACAGATCCCTGCCCATGCTGAAGTGAAATCTGTACCAGCGTCATCACTGCCTCCTTCAGTTCAGCAAAAGATACTTGCGACGGCAACCACAAGTACCTCCGAAAAAGTTGAGGCCTCCCAAATACCAACTGTTATTTATGTGTCTCCTGTAAACACAGTGAAAAATGTAGTGACCAAGAACTTTCAAAGCATTTACCCAAAACCTGTTACAGACATAGCAAAGCCATTAATAATCAATACCACACAGATTCCAAAGAATGTTCCTAAAGAGACGCAATTAAAAGGTGGTCAGCATTCTCAAACTGCGCCAGTGCAATGGATTTTTCAAGAAAGTCTACAGTCTTCTCTTGTTCCTGTTAAATCTTCAAATAATGTTGCTTCAGAAATTTTAAAAACTTTTGTTGATAGGAAAAGTGTGGGAGATAGTACTATAAATATACCACCATTGAGTACTGTTGGTGCCAGTGGGACACAGTCCAAAAGTATGCCTATTAAAGATAATGCTTTGGTTATGTTTAATGGGAAAGTTTATCTATTGGCTAAAAGGGGAACTGATGTTTTGCCAGCACAAATTGACCAACAGAATTCTGTTTCTCTTAATGTTCCACCAAGAAAAGATGTATCAAAGATAGTGGGCTCAACTCCTGTCACAGAAATATCCAGAGAGGTTGTAAATATTGTTTTGGCTAAAAGTAAATCTTCCCTGATGGAGACAAAATCAATTCCAAATACCCAGTTTTCTTCCATGGCCAATCTAAGTGCAGAGAAGAATAAAAGAGTGGAAAAACCATCTCTTTCTACCCCAAATTTACAGAATAGGAACCAACCCATTAATTGTTTAAAACAGAGTAAACCTTTATTCCAAAAGCCAGTACTTCCAGATGGATTTAGTACAGGACAAAATTCCCCCAGAAAAGAAAATATCATCCAGAGCATAGAGAAAATAAGTTCCTCTTTTGATGCAACAACTGTTACTTCTCAACAGTGTGTTTTCAGAGACCAAGAATCAAAGGTAAATTTCCCACGTTAGGGCATTCTTTTTTATCTACGTAGACATTTTTCTTTTTAAAATTCTTTTAAGTTATGTGTGATACTCTTTTCCTCCCCCATCCCATTATCCACTCCATCACACACATGAGTGCTTAAATTATGTGAAAACTTGAATGGAAAGGAATTTTTTTGAGGAGTATAATTGAGAGACTAAGCAATACTTTTCTCAAGGCATTTTGGCATACCAAATCTTTTATTTTGTTTTTTTGGGTCATACCTGGCAGCACTCGGGTCACTCCTGGCTCTATGCTCAGAAATTGCTCTTGGCAGGCTCGGGGGACCATATGGGATGCCGGGATTTCTGCATGCAAGGCAAACGCCAAGAGCAACATGGGTTAGAAGAGTTCGAATGGTAGTGTGAATTCATTAGTGAAAGTGTGTGTCTTGGTGTATATACATGCATATATGCAACATATACATATATAGTAGCTTTTAATACATGAAAGCAGCATTACACATAATAGAAGAGCTTATGGAAGTTTGTGGTAACGGAGACCTAGTAATTTTTTAAGCAGTTGTTGAAGATAGTATAAAGTTAATCAGTATCTTTTACTCTTGCAATAAGATTTATCAGTATCTTTCAAAGAGTTGTATTTGTGTTTTGTTTTTTGTTTTTTTTTTTGGTTTGGTTGGTTGGTAGATAAATTTCCTTTTTTCTTTTTTCTTTCAGACTCCTCATCTAATTACCTAACATATGTACATGATTACCTTTCTGTTCTACTTATGTGTGTCCACTAAATATTTGTACCTACGTTGTCCTTATTAAGAAGTCAGCTGAGTAATGCTGGTGTTTTCACCAGATCAGTACATATCGCATTGAGTTCCAGAGATGTAAGGAGGTGATTTCTGATTAAAGATTAAAGATTATAAGATTAAAGAAAGATTGATTAAAAAATAATAAAAATAAAAGACTTTTTTTAGAAGACTAGTTTTTAAATATTACATAGACTATTCTTTACTTGTGATTAGTATTGCTTTGGGGAAATTGACTACTTGATAACTTACTACTACAAGAAAATAAATGAGAAAGTAGATGAAGGGAAAATTTTAAGCATGTATTCAGTTAAATTTAATTGTTGTGTTGTTGTTTTAAGTGGTGGTAAGATGATGGGAATGAAAACTAACCATTATGACTTCTAGTCTGATAAAGTAGCTTAAGTAATTGCCAGTTTGTGTGTTTTCTTTTCCTGATTTCAGATCCAGAATGAAATGGCATCAACATTAGAAAAAGTTACTCCAGAAAGAAATGACAAGGAAAATTCTGGAGGGAGAATCAATAAGGCATCATGTCTGAAGAGTGATGCTGAGTTTAAAAAGCTATTTGGTCTTACTAGAGATGTGAGAGTATGCCTTACACGGATTCCTGACCTTTTGGGTTCTGGAGAAGGTTTTGATTCCTTTAGCAATTTGATGAAGAGTGATACTAACAAAGACAAAGAGTTTGCAAAAATGAAGGAAGAAAAAAAGCAGGTAACAGATTTTAAAATGTCCTTTGTAGGTATTCCAAAGATAGATGATATATTAATTTTCTTGATTTGATTATTTTTTTTATTGTTAGGTATTAACATAGTGATAGTTGTTACCAAAGTTGCGTGTGTGTTTTATACCAAAATCTGTTGAAAAGAATGGTATGTGCACAAGTAAAAATGCAGCCCACAGTTCAAGATTTTTTTTGGGGGGGGGGATCACACCCGGCAGTGCTCAGGGATCACTCCTGGCTACTCTCAGAAATCACTCCTGGCAGGCTCGGGGGACCATATAGGATGCTGGATTCAAAGCACCGCCCTTCTGCGTGCAGGCAAATGCCTTACTCCATGTCTCCATGCTGTCTCTCTGGCCCCAGTTCAAGATGTTTTAAGTGTTTTTATATACATACTTTTATTTTTTTAATCATATTTATAAGAAAATGACTATAGCTTTTAAACCTGCTAAATCTACTTTGAAGAATTTAGGTAATCCAGTGTAGGGAAATAATCCAGTGTAGGGAAAACCTAAACATGCAGATAGATGTTCAGCTTATTATTTTTTTTTTGTTTTTTGGGCCACACCCATTTGACGCTCAGGGATTACTCCTGGCTATGCGTTCAGAAATCGCCCCTGGCTTGGGGGGACCATATGGGACACCGGGGGATCGAACCGCGGTCCGTCCTATGCTAGCGCTTGCAAGGCAGACACCTTACCTTTAGCGCCACCTTCCCGGCCCCAGCAGCTTATTATTTTAATACAAACATCTATTAACTACATGCTTAGGGGCCAGAGAGAATACAGTGGGCAGGACACTTGGCTTGCATGTGACTGACTTAGATTTGATTCCTGGCACCACACTAACCTGAGTGGTGGCACCTGAGCCCTGCCAAGAAAGATCCCTGGCCACAAAGCCAGGAGTTATCCCTGAGCACAGCAAGGTATGGTCCGAAGACAAAAATCTACTATTTAATACTGATAAGATACATTTTTATAACTTTATTGTGCAGCTGTACTTTTCAATATTCATACATTGTTTAATGTCCTGCACTTCAGGGACATTTAATCTATTTTTTTTGTGTGTCTGTGTGTGTGTGGTTTTTGGGGGGGTCATACCCTGCAGTGCTCAGGGTTTTATTCCTGGCTCCAGGCTCAGAAATTGCTCCTGGCAGGCACGGGGGACCATATGGGGCACCGGGATTCGAACCGATGATCTTCTGCTTGAAAGGCAATCGCCTTACCTCCATGCTATCTCTCCGGCCCCAACATTTAATCTTTTCCGATGAAAATCATTTTTTGGTCAGTTTTTTTTTTTAAATTCTACAGATGTCATTATATTTTGCTGACAGATTAATACAGTTCATAATAATACTTGAAATACTTGAACAGAAAAGTGTGAATTAAACTATTCTGTGTGATTGCTATTGGGACAATACATTTCATTGTGTTACCATGTGGTAGACATTAATTCCTTGCCACAAATTTTCTTAAGAAATTTTGTTGAATTGCAAAATATTTGTATCTACAAACTGTTAAATTTTAGGCACACTATACAAAGATAGTAATATTTTGTTTTTCCTTTAGAATCATTCAACACTGCAGCAGGGTTTTAATAAGAAAAGAAAAGTGAAAACCTTTAAGAAGACAATGGGTTACACCAAGAAGAGAAAAATTGAGAGCACTCTTAACACACCTGTAAATGGAGGAACTAAAGTCTCTAATTCCCAAAGTATCAGCAGTGTTCTACCAGCTTCAAGTGTATCACACCATAACCTCACAACCTGCAACAAAACTACCAGGGAAGAGACGAGAACTGAAACAGAACACTGTATTCGTGAGAACCAAGAGAAAGTCTCACCGAGTACAAATGCAGCTTTTGAAGAAAGCCATTCCTTTAATGTGAATTATACTGAAGATGTTTTCCCCATGATACCTCCACAGTTAGAAGAAACTGTTAGGGATGAGAAAATAAGAAGACTTAAGCAGGCACTGAAGGAGAAAGAAGCAGCTCTTGAAGAAATGCGGAAGAAGATGCACCAAAAATAATAAAAGTTAACTACATATATGATAAATAGTTGTTTTTCCATTTTTTGTATTAATTTTAGATTTAATCTGAAAATGTCTTTGAATATGAAACTTGTTTTTCATTAGTTGACTAAAAATACAGAAAATGGTCGATTCACATATGACTTGTGTAGTCTACAAGGGGTATCAGAACTTTTGTCTAGATACCCTTTTTTGGAAGAAGGAAAAATTATATTTTCTCTTTTACTAGATAATCCCCAAGTTTGAATATTTGTGTAATTTTAAATTATTTCTATCATTAGCTAAATTGTTCAGCAATTACTAATTATTGTATTCAATCTAAATTAACAGTCCATATACTGTTTTTCAGCAGAATATACCAAATTAACAGTTCACACAAGTGAAAATGAACTCTAAATTTAGATCTGTTCATGAATTTGTATATGTACTCATTTTTTACATTTACCCATAAATACCTTCTTTTCACCATTGTGTCATTTTTTAAAATTTTCTGAAGTTTTCTTTGAATATTTTATTTAAAAATTTAAACATTGAAATGACAGACTTATAAAAAAAGAATGACAATTTTTAACTTTTATGAAATAGTTTTATATTTAAAACAGCTTTAGAATTCAGGCCATATAGTGCATTGATTTCTTAATCTGGTATGTTATTCTTAGGTAAATGACATGACATATTGTGTGAAAAATAAATCTGAAAAATAGCTATACTTTCTCTAGAAAGACAAGTCAAATCATGAAGCAAAGCAACTTAGTAGTCTATGTAGTCCTATAAGATTGAAAACTAATTTCTTAGCCATGAATATGTACGTCAGATCAAGAAAGCTGATTTAGAACCTATATATATATGGAAGTCCTTCAGCCAGTTAGTAGGTTCAAGAGAGCATGTCTGCTTTTTTTAGGTGACATTCTCCCTCATAAAGTTTTGGCTTCCACTATTCTAGTCAGGCAGGTGACAGTACAGATACTCTTGGCTTAATGACCAAGTTCTGTTTCAAAGACTTGGTTGTTAAGTGAGGAACTGCATGTACTGTATACAGTAGTACAGTATATGCATAGTACTTGACAATACAGTATTCTGAATACATAAAATAACAAGAATGCTCAAAAACTTTCATTTGTTTTAATTTGCATAGGTTGTGAAATTTACACACAGTACTGCAATGTATTACAGAACATAAAGTTAGTAAAGTAGGTACATTAAAGCACCAAAAACCACAGTACTGTATTGTAGAGTGTACAAGATGGAAAAGGGATATTTAAAATAAATAACGGTGAAGATATGGTCGTAAGGGTGAGTGGTCACTAAACAGGTAGGTCGTTAAGCGAGGAGTATCTGTATATGCAGCTTTGAGTCCCTTTATGAACTAGGCTGTTATGATCAGTTTGGCTGATCTCATGGATTACCTAAGGGGGTTACCCTATAAATATAATCTTAGAGTATATTTTTATCCCAGTTTAAGAGGACTTTGGTGCCCCATAGCTGGCTTTGAGATTCTCTGTTTGTATAGGTCCTATTCTAAAGACTTCCTTTCTGGATTTATGCAAACCAATGTAGTGCCATGAAGCATCAAAATATATTGATGGTGCCAAGAAGAGAGTAAAGCAAACATTCCTCACTTTGCCCATGATAAGATGCAATCTACCCGTTTGCTGTGGGTCCTAGTTAAAAAGATATTTGTTAATATCTGTAAAGATAGAACATACAGTTTAAGTAGTATATTCTTCCCTCTTAATTCCAAAAAACCCTTTTTAAGAGTCCAATTTCCTTTTTCTTTTGTTTTTGATTTGTCTTTTTATGTTGTTTTTGTTTTTTTCTTTGTTTGGTTTGAGCCACACCCAGTTATGCTCAGTGGTTACTCCTGGCTCTGTGCTCAGAAATTACTTATAGCAGGCTTTGGGGACCATATGGGATGCTTGGGGATTGAACCTGGGTCAACTGCATGCAAAGCAAACCACCCTGCCTTCTGTGCTCTCTCTCCCTAGCCCAAGTGTTCACTAATCTTAATCTGGGTCTGTCTAAGATCCTTTTCTATCTACCTCACCAAAATGTATTAGAACAACTCTACAGATACCGTTTTTCTATTAGTGTACTTATTTAAGCACCATGATTACAAACATGTTTGTAGTCACAAAAAAGTACACTCACCTTCACCTGTGCAATCGTCCCACCTCCAGTGCCCCATCACCCTCCTTTCCCACCCTTTCTTTGAGAAAGGCATCCTGTTTCACTCACTGCCATTATCATGATAGTCACTGGTATATTTTTTCTTAACTGCACTCACCAGTCTTTGTGCTAAGCTTCATATCATGGGCTGGTCCTTTCAAACCTCATCTCTAGTGTCTCTAAGAATTATTACCATACTATCTTTTATTTTTCTTAAATTCCACAGAATAGTAAGACTATACAGGTATCATTTAAAGACCTTATAACAATACAGTTTGAACATATTTTTCTAATAATTTTGTACATATCTATATTTATTATAACCACATCTTACTGGTTTTAACTCATTTATCTTTATGAACTTAGTAAAATTCGATCTCCCAAGAAATTTGGGAACAGATCACTAATCAACTTTTCAACTAATATGACAAAATTGTGCTCTAGAATTTCTGTTAAAGACTTGCCTAAAAAACTTTCCTGAATACAAGGTATTAGAATATTTCTAAATTTCTTTTTTTGTTTGTTTTTGTTTGGGGGGGCCACACCTGGCGATGCTCAGCCATTACTCCTGGCTCTGCACTCAGAAATCATTCCTGGCAGGGGCTGGTGTGGTGGCTCAATGGTATGGCTCAATGGTAGGGCGTTTGCCTTGTACACGGTTGATCTAGGATGATTTCTGAGTGCATAGCCAGGAGTAACCCCTCAGCATCACCAGGTGTGGTCCAAAAAACAAACAAAAAAGAAATCGTTTCTGGCAGGCTCCAAGGACCATATGTGATGCCAGGGTTTGAACTTGGGTTTGTTCTGGGTCAACTGCATACAAGGCAAATGCCCTACTGCTGTGCTATCACTCAGGCCCCAATAATTCTAAATTTCATAAACCTTCAGAATGTTCATAACCAATGATCTTATATATTTGGCAAAATGTTTCTTTCACGTTGTAAATTAACCAGAATATACTTTTTAAGTTTTATCCTTAGAACACTAATTACTAGGAAAAACACAGACTTAGAAAGGTTTAAAGCACTCATACAAAGATTTCACATTTGTTTAGTTCTCTTAAGGTTAACACTGGTGACAAAGCAAACACAAAACAGTTATCTTAATAGCATGCATTTCCATCTACTGGGCAGACTAACAATATAGTCTGAAAAAAACTGATCACAGTTTTTACCAAATTTTTACATTTTTACCGAATTCTCCATTCTGGGAAACAAAGTTGGAGCAGTTCTTTTCAGTGGCAGCTAAGTTTTAAAATGGCTCTCTTTCATTATGTTTTTCCTGTAAGATCTGAGTCAGGATTGGGATTTAGGCAGGAAAAGCTTTCAGACTTTTTCCAAGACACAATGCGATGGGCTTTAGGCTATCAAGATGTCCAAAATATCCCATTAATACATTCCTCAATGTATTAGATTTTGATTCAGTCCTGTGCCTCTCAACCTGATTTGGAAGTTATCAATGGAAATCATTTTGATCAAAAGTTTTGAAAGACCAACTTTCCTATTTAAGTAACAGGAGCAAAATTTGATCCTTAATCACTGGTATGATAAAAGTTTTGAATCTAATTTTATAACACTAGAAATCTGTTTTTAACTTATTACTCTTTGAACCTGTTTTTAATTTTCAACTCAAAAGATTTTGGGGTCAGACATTTTAATAGTCCAACGCAAAAGCAAAACAAGCCTTTGGTTTTTACCAAATTAAATTATCAGCACAAGAAAACATTTAAATCACTGTTTATGAAACATAAAACCTTTCATTAAGATAGTTTTGTTATATGTAAACAAAGAGCCTGTTATGTAAATTATTCTAATTTCTTATTGAAATTGGCTAAAACCTATAAAATAAAAACCTTGCACTTTCTCAGAGCTAAAGGACCCTAGTTCTAGGCTCTTGAATAGGTTCTAAAATACAGATTCTGAAGCTAAAGAGAATTTCAGATGTTAGGAAACGTTTTTTTTTTTTTGTTTTTTTTTTTTGGTTTTTGGGCCACACCCAGTAACGCTCAGGGGTTACTCCTGGCTATGTGCTCAGAAGTTGCTCCTGGCTTGGGGGACCATATGGGACACCGGGGGATCGAACCGCGGTCCGTCCAAGGTTAGCGCAGGCAAGGCAGGCACCTTACCTTTAGCGCCACCGCCCGGCCCCAGGAAACGTTTTTAACTTTTTTCAATAACTGAGAATTTCAGTTTCTCCGTAGACTCAACATTTTATTTAGAAATGTTTCACTTTACAATGAGGTTCAGTGAGGTTCAAAAGAATCTAAACTTAAAAATTAGGTTGGGGCCCAGAGAGATAGCATAGCGGTGATTGCCTTGCAAGCAGCAGATCCAGGACCAAAGGTGGTTGGTTCGAATCTCGGTGTCCCATATGGTCCCCCGTGCCGGCCAGGAGCTATTTCTGAGTAGACAGCCAGGAGTAACCCCGGTGTGGCCCCCCCCAAAAAAAATTGTTGGGTTGCTGGGGCCGGAGAGGTGGCGCTCGAAGTAAGGTGACTGCCTTGCAAGCGCTAGCTTAGGACGGACTGGACCGCGGTTCGATCCCCCAGCATCCCAAGCCAAGAGGGATTTCTTTTCTTTCTTTCTTTCTTTTTTTTTTTTTTTTTGCCAGGAGCGATTTCTGAGCGCTTAGCCAGGAGTAACCCCTGAGCGTCAAACGGGTGTGGCCCAAAAACCAAAAACAAAAAAAATTGTTGGGTTGCAATCACTCTGTCTTCTAGTGATGAATGTATTTGCCCAGGTCTAAAGATTTCTACTTGTCATTTCAACCTGGTTCTAACATCCCAACATTCCATATAAACAAACAAATTGACTAAAAACAGGGATATCCACCACAAGGTAGATCAATTAGGTGCCAGTAGATCAACTCAGTGTTTCCTGATCTCTAATTGGGTGTGTGTGTGTGTGGGGGGGGGGGGGAGCTGAGGTCTGTCTTGAAAGAGAGGATGTCTCTAAGGTAAATAAAACCCTGTAGGCCAATTGAGACTACCTGTTGTTTCCTGACCCTTCTTCCAGTCTTTCCCGTCTCATTGAAACAAAGAGCTCTTTGGTTATCAGTTAATCAAATAATGACCAAATCATTGTAAACATAAGCCTGTGAGACATTACTATTTCAACTTTTTACAAAACGGTCCAAATGCAAAGTGATATTACGTAAATGCCATTTACTGGCCATCTTTCCCATCTTTCTAGATTATATTTGGTCCAGGTGGTATTAAAAGGGCAGATAAGGTACTTCTTTTAAGCCCATCTAATTATAGTTAACCCAGAAAAGAATCTTGAGGGACTGAAGGTGAACCTCCCATACTTTTCTGAGTAGCACCTGTGAAAAGGAGAAAACCTAAAACAAAATGGTTCCTTGACCTTTATTTTTCCTTTTGCTTTGTGTTTTTGTTTTTTAATTTTTTGGTTTAGGAGCCACACCCAGTGACGCTCAGGGGTTACCTCAGGCTATGCATTCAGAAATTGCTCCTGGTGTGGGAGACCATATGGACCGGGGATCTAACCCAGGTTTGTCCTTGGTGAGGCTCCTGCAAGGCAAAAGCCCTATCACTGTGCTATTGCTCTGGCCCCTGTGTCCTTTTAACTTCTGAGAGAACTTTAACCCCTGATTTACAGAGTGGACTCTAACCCCTTTGTTTTACCCCTTTTTTGGCTTTACTGAGAAGACTAACCCCTTTGCCTTTTACCCCTTTGTTTTTTATTTTTGTTTGTTTTGTTTGTTGTTTTTAGAGAGTCATTGGATTGTACTTCTCCATCACTAACCTCTGGTCTGCCTTGCATCCCAAGCATCCTTGGGGCTGATTGACCTGCCTAGTTCTCTACACTACCTTAGCTGCATATCAGCTTTTGAAGACCTGGCTTATGGACTGGGAGAAAAGTTCTGTTTTGTTGTTGATAGTTGTCTTTGGTCTTTTCTGATCAAGTTCTGCGTTTGTTTTTCAATTCTACTTAGATCTAATCTCAATTGCCTCCTGGTGATCTCTAGTTCCCTCAATTAAATTGAGGGCAGATTATCTGTAAGAGTTTCTGCCTAGAACTGGATTTTATGTCATAATCTCCCAGAATCCTAAAACTCTTCCACTAGGGCCCGGAGAGATAGCACAGCGGCTTTTGCCTTGCAAGCAGCCGATCCAGGACCAAAGGTGGTTGGTTCGAATCCTGGTGTCCCATATGGTCCCCGTGCCTGCCAGGAGGTATTTCTGAGCAGACAGCCAGGAGCAACCCCTGAGCAATGCAGGGTGTGGCCCAAAAACAAAACAAACAAAACTCTTCTACTAGTGTGTTTCCTTTTGCCACACCCCCCACTGTTGTAAATGGTACACATGAGAAAAACAAAGGAGTGCCTCCTCACCAAGAATTATTGCAGTGCACCCAAATTTCCTTAGACTTCCAAAGAGGCATATCTCCATGGATGATTTTCATGATTACCTCTTCCTTTGAGTTATTCATGGCAAAGTCCTTTTGTGGTCACCAATTATGATGCCAGTAAAGGTCCACAACAGACTAGCTCTTTTAGGCTTTCAGGTCCATCATCTTCCCTCAGAAAATTTTCAAGGGTGGAGACTGGCAGTTTAGTAAAAACAAGTATTCAAAGGTTGAGGAAGGGGAAAGAGAATAATGGAAAGAGTAATGTGCTCAAGAGAAAGTGTGCTTCTCATAAGGTTAGGAGAGCCCTGGTATACAATCCAGCAAGAAAGTAGGAAAGTACACTTCTCAAAAGAGGGGAGATGTTAGTGCATGTAGGGATCATGTTTATGGCCCTAGGGAGCACATGTGCCCAGGAGTGATTTATTTTTGAGTGCAGAACTAGTAGTATAGTAATATTGCCAGATGGGGTTATCCCATTCCCCTAAAAACCAAGAAGGTAGAAAAATTAAGGTGCTCGCTTTGTATCCAGCTAACTGGTTTTATCCTAGGCAGTGGTTTGCCAGCAGCCCCAGAAGTAATACCAGAACAGCCAGGAGTAAACCCTGAGTATAACTGTGTGACTTAAACAACCACATCTTTTAAAAAAACTACTTCAGACCAAGGTATATAGCAAGTGATAGAATTGTGCTAGTCATGTGTGAGGCTCTAAATCATGTTTGGGCCCTTGGTACCACAGGGTCCACAGTGTCCCTTGTTTCTGGTGGCCTTTTAGGCACCACTGGACAAATATTGGACATAGTAGCACCCATTTTTAAAAGTTTGCAGTTCAGTGTTTTTAAATTTCAGGATCATCAACCTGATAATTTTAGAACATATTCATGATGCCTGCCCTGACATCTGGTCCCCACATCTGTGGCCCCAACTCAGCTGTGTCATCTGAGGGAGGGACCTCTGGTTCCCAATTTCACCTGGGACTCTTCAGACACTCAGCACCGCTGCTGATTCCCCCTCACCCCAAGCTGTTTTTTTAGTCGGTCGCCCATCCTTATAGCAAGTCCGTCTGGGGTCCCAACTCAATAAGACATCTGAGAGGAACCTCTGGTCCCAATTTTATTTGGAGCTCTCAAGATTCCCAGTGACAATGCAGTTCCCCATTCCCAAGCTATTGCCTTATCAGGCCACCGGTCCTGATATTCAGTCTTTCTGCCATCTCAACTCGGGTGTTTCATCTGAGGGAGGTTCAGTTCGATATGACCTACAACTCTAGATTCCCAGCACCATCGCCAGTCACTCTCCCCAAAACTGTAGAATTAGCCCCTGTCCTCACATCGTGTTTGTGTCGCATCTGGACTCATTTGTTTCATCCGAAGGAAGGAACTCTATTCCCTGATTTCAATAGGAACTCTCCAGGCTTACAGCGCCTACACTGGTCTCCCTTCCAAGCTCTGGCATCAGGCTGCCTTATATCTTGACATTCAGTCATCTGCTTTCCCACTCAGATCCATCATCTGCGGGAGAGACTGCCAGACTCCAAGCAGCACCGTTAGATCACCCCCTCCCCCAAGTGTATACTCAGCGGGCTGCCCATACTGACATCTGGTTCATCTGGCATCCCAACTCTGTGCGCCATCAGAGGGAGGGTTCTCTTGTCCCCAATATCAAATGATACTCAGAGGGCATCCAATGCTATCATTAATCCCCTTTCTAAGTTGAAACCAGTGGCTGCCTGTCCTGACAACCAGTTCGTTTTCCATCCCAGCACAGGTGAGTTAACAAGAGAGGGATACCCAGTCCCCAATTTCAGTTGGGAGTCTCCAGACTCCAACTGCCATTACAGGTCATCCCTAAGGTGTAGCCTTAATCTGCCACCATAATGACATCCATTTGCTTTTTCAACCCAGCTCAGGTGTATCATCTGAGAGAGGGACCTCCAGTACCAAATTTCAGCTGGGATTTTACAGGCTCCCAGTTCATCATCGGTGCCCCCACCCTCAAGATATAGTCATAGCTGGCTATCTGTTGACATCTGGCCAGTCTACCATCCCAGCCCATGTGCATTTTGCAAGGGAGAGACCTCCATCCCCTGATTTTAATAGGACTTTACAGTCTTCCAGCACCAAAGCTCATTCTCCACATAAGTGCTAGCCTCAACCAGTCATCAGTCCTGACATCTATTCCATTTGCTGTCCCAACTCAGATGTATAATCTGAGGGAAGGACCTTGGTCCACAATTTTACCTGTGATTTCAACTTGGACTCTTCAGGCTTTGCTATTGCCTGCCCTTCCCAAGCTGTTATCCTAGTTGGCCACCCTTCCTGGCATCTGGTCATTTGCTGTCCCAATAAAGATGCATCTTCTGAAAAGGAACACTGGTATGATTACAGCTAGGATTCTCCAGGCTCCCAGCATCACTGCAGGTGCTTCTTCCTGGAAGTTTTAGTCTCATCTGGCTGCCTGTCCTGATATCAGGTTGGTGTCAATCCTAACTCAGGTGCAAAAGGAGGGATATCTGGATTTCAATTGGGACTCTTCAGTCTCCAGTATAACCAATGGTACCCTTCCCACAAGCTGCCTGTTCTTCCCACATTCAGCTTCCCACATTCAGCTGCCTGTTCTAAAATCTAGTCAGTCTACCATCCCAATTTAGGTGTGTGATCCATAGGATGAACTTCTGGTCCCAGATTTCAGTTGGGAGTATCCAGGCTTTTAGCACCATGGCCAGCCTAAATTCCATTTTAGGAGCGAGGGCTTTTTGGTTCCTGGTTTCAACTTGTTCCCTCCAAGTTCTCTCCACAACCACCAGTACCCTCACCAAGGTGTAGCGTCAGCTAGCCACCTGACCTGGTAATTTGGGCCTGTCTGCTGTCCCAACTCAGGTGTGTCATCCAAAAGGGGGACCCCTGGTCCTTGTTTTCAACTTGGACTCTCCGGGCTACCAGTGCCAATGCTGATTGCTCCTCCCCCAAACTGTCACCTCAGCCAGCTACTCGCCCTGACATTCGGTCCATCTGTCCAATTCAGGTGTGTCATCAAGGGAGGGAACTCTAGACTCAATTTGCAAGGGGACTCATAGCTCTCAGTGCCACCATGGTTCTGCCACAAGCTATAGCCTCAGTTAACTGCACATTCTGAGATTGGGTCCTTTTGGCATCTTAACACAGGTGCATCATCTGAGGTAGGGACTTTTGGTCCCAGATTTCAATCGGGACTCTAAAGGTTTCCAGTGCCACAGACACTCCGTCTCCAAGTTGTAGCCACATCTGGCTTCCAATCCTAACATCTGGTTCATTTGCTGTCCCAACTCAATGTATCATCTAAAGGTAGAACCTCAGTTTCCCAATTTCAATTAGGTCTTTCCCTCTGCACTGGTCCCCTCTCCCTCCAAAGTATAGATCAGTTGGCCTCACATTCTTACATCCAGTTCATCTCCATCCCAACTCAGGTGCCTTATCTGAGAGCAGTACTTCAGGACCCCAATTTTAACTGGAATTCTCCAGGTCCCAGCACCATAACAGTTGACGCCAAGGTGTTGTCTCTGAGCCAGCTGTCCTGACATCTATTTTTACTATCATCCCAACTCAGGTGTGTTATCTGAGGGAGGAATCTTCAGTTCTCATTTTCATCTGGGACTCTACAGTCTTCCACGTCCACCACAATTCCCCTGCTTCCAAGCTGTAGCTTCAGCTAGCCGCCCATCCTGACATCTCCTAACTCTGGTGCATCATTTGAGTGGGGGACCTCTGATCCCCAATTTCAAATTGGACTCCAGGATCCCAGTTGTACTGCTCGTGCCCCCACAACTGTAGCCTTATTCAGCTGACCATCCTGACATCCAGTCCATTTGCTCTCTCTTGGATCATTCCAATTTATATCTTCCATTTCCAGGTAGATAGGCTCTAGCACTTCTTTTTATCAGACAATATACAGCCTCAAAACTCAGTCAACCAAATCAATTTATTATTAATGGCTCACCTGCAACTCCATTCAATTCAATAAATGCAAAGAACATGGGGAAACTATGAAGGACAGCTGCAATTGGAGAAATAGAAGTCTGCAATATGCCTGACCTTGTAGATGAGGATGTAATACCAACACTTAATATTATAACACCAGAAACCAAGGAAGTGCTAGCCTGTGAAATTATGCAATATGTAGATAAAAATTTCAATAAACTGAAAAAGAACTTTCATAAGGTGGGAGAATCCATCCAAGTGGAATTGAAGGAACTAAAAAACATGTTAGAATCCAGAGTAGCAGGTTCATAGGTGGAGAACCATATAGATGAACTTGAAGACAAATTATAAGCCAGTATTTGTAAAGAAGTAAAAAGAGACGTAGTGGGGAAAATGTAAGATAATTAATGAACAAAGACAAGAGAAATAATCTCTGAATTTAAAGAGCACCAGAAGGGGTGGAAACGGGAAAATGAAGAAGTGGTGAGAGACATATTAGCAGAGAATTTTCCCACTCTCTAGAAAGGCCACTGTACAAGTCCAAGAGACAAAAAGAGTGGCAAAATGGACCCTTAGAGCACAACACCATGATACATAGCAATCCAAATGACAAGAAATGGAGAGAGATGGACTCTTTAAAGCAGCAAGGGAAAAGAAAATAGTTAAGTATCAAGGAATGAACATAAAAATAATACCAACTCATCCATTTGAAATGACTCAGTCAAGAAAAGAGTGAAATTACATATTAAAATTACTGAAAGAATTTTCAACCTAGACTCCAGTACCCAGAAAATCTCCATTTGTATGAGAGGGAGGGAAAAATATTTTCAGGCAAATAAGGACCTTAACAATCGTGCTAGCCAAACCAATTCTATATGAACTACTCAAAGATGACATATAAATCAAAAGCCCAATGTAATTGCAACCCTACACAATATAATGGTACAGCAACCTTTTTTGTCAATAGTTTTCCTGAAATGTTAGTGGACTAAACTCCCCCCTCAAAATACAGAGAGTACCAGGTTGTATCAAGAACCAAAACCTAACTATTTTCTGCTTGAGAAAATACACTTAAAATCTCAGACACAGGATTAGAGTAAAAGGATGGAAAACAATTATAAAAGCTACGGAAAATTAAAGCTGGGATAGCCATACTATGAGGAAGGGTCTTCCATCCTCAAAATATGTGAATATATTATCTTCTAGTGCACATAGTATGATCTCTAGGGCAGATCACACTTTTTTTTCAAAATGTCAATATTTATTAATATCTAAGTTTTCTTAGCTTGTTTCATTAGCTTGTTGAAAATTGAGTATCTATTCTGTTGTTGTTGACTTTGGGTTTGGTGTTTAAGTCTGATCCTTTTTTATTTCTACTCAATGTTCATGCATCTGTTTGTTTCTGGTATCACCAATTTTCCCTCTCAATTTATGAGGCAGAACAAGATGATTCAAGTTATGTGGTTCTGTTTGAAAAAAAAAAGAAAAGAAAAGAAAAAGCAGAAACAAACAAAAAAAAATCCAGGAGAGTTCATCTACAGGTTATAAATATCAATTTATAAAGAAGAAAGGGGAAAAAAGAAGAAAAAAATTTTAATAAAAAACCAAAACACCAACAAAACAAAACCAATAAATAAACAAAAGACCAAAACTAGCAACTACAGAAAAAGCACCACAGCAACAATTACAACAACCAAAAATAACTATGAGAACAAAAGAAAAAAAAGAAAAGAAAAAAGGAAGGAGGGCTAGTGTGAAAAGCTTTTTTGTTTGTTTGTTTTTATTTTTGCATAGGCACAGATATCAAAAAATTAGAATAGCGGGGAAATTAGGGAATTCTCTTGGCCTAAAAGATACAGGGTTTCTCTGCCCTTGAAATATACTGTCTTGGGAATAACTACAGGCTCTGTACAGGCTCCTTTTTATAGAAGGACTTTTCATGGTGCCAGGAAACTTTCCACTCAGTTGTGGATGATAGAATCAGGCTTCTAACTAGAGATCTTGGTATTTGCACAAGTCATAGGATGAAGCCTAGGATAGAGTTTTTATGATTCCAGCAGTTCTGCTCCATCACTGTTATTGTAATCAGTCTTCAGTAATTGGTAATTGGTCTTGGTTTTGCACAGATCCTAGGACAAAGCCTAGGATAGTCTTTTATTATGTTTCCAGAAGATCTGCTCTGTCACAGTTGTCAAAGTCAGACCTCTGGAATTAGAGATCTAATTATTAGATCTAATTAGAGATCTAATTATGATTATTGTACAAATCCTAGGCTGAAGCCTAGGCTGGGATTAGGGAAGATCACATTCTAAGATGTCAGTCTAACTTAGGAAAAAATTCATGAACATAAGATTCATACTAATGGGGCCAGAGCAATACACAGTGGAAAGGCATTTGCCTTGCATGTGGCTGACTCAGATCAGATCCAGATCTGATTTCTGGCATTGCATATGGTCCCCTGAGCCTGCCAGGAATAGTCTTCTGAGTGCAAAGTCAGGAGTAACCCTGAGCGATGCCAGATGTGCCCACAAAAATCAAACAAAGAAAATTCTTACTAAGCATCCTATCATAACAATGCCACAGAGATAGAGATTGATTGCAAAATTAAGATATGGAGAAACTAATACCTGGAGACTAAACAACATTCTGCATAATACCAGCTGTATCAAAATGAAAATCAAGAGAAAGAAGAGATTTCTTGAGACTAATGATAATGAAGAAACAAATTACCAAATTTATGTGACAAGCAAAAGCTGAAACTCAGAACTATACATGTTTATATCAAAAAAGAAAAAAGATAAAATCAGTAACCTACGGAACATTTTAAATATCTGGGAAATCAACAAAAGAACCCATGGGGCCAGAGTGGTGGCGCAAGCAGTGGGGCATTTGCCTTGCATGTGCTAACCTAAGACAGACCACAGTTTGATCACCTGGCATCCCATATGGTCCTCCAAGACAGGAGTGATTTCTGAGCGCATAGCCAAAAATAGCCTGGCATCACCAGGTAAACCCCCCCCCCAAAAAAGTAACCCAAACAGAAATAGAAGAAAAATAAACAGCAGAAATCAATAATAGAGAAACATAAAAAACAATATAAGAAATTGATTAAACTAGGAGCTGGTTTTTTGAAAGAATAAACAAGACAGAAAAAGAAATGAAAAGATTTAAAAGGGAAACAAGAGAAAATGCTGAAATAAATTGGATCAAAAATGAAAGTGGAGCCCCACTGAGTTTCCAGTCACCTCTGGCCAGAAGACCCTTGTTCCGTCAGCTAAGATGAGCTAGAAGCCCTCTTCATTCCAACCTTGTGATCTTCTTCTGTAGGAGTGGGAGGCAGGGAACCTAAAGGCAGGATTTAAATCTGGACCACATGTAAACACTGTGTCTCCAGCTGCCAGCAGCCAGAAGCCCATACTCCTGCTCAGGACAAGTCAGTAGGATCTGTACACACACACTGTCATAGTCCCACTGTCACACAAACCTCACTAGCACTTTAGTCTATATCAGACAATCCTAGGCAGATCAGGCCCAACTTCTTTCTCCCTTAGGAAATATACAGCCCCCAAACCAGAAGAACAACACAACAAACTAGTTTGCAGTATCTCTACCATACTTGAGTAATCTCACTTACCTAGAATAAATAAATCCTAAAATAAATATACCTCCAACCACCTTATACAGACCAGTTTTTAAAAACACCAGCACCCCAACCCACCTCATGCAAAAAACAATGGGTGAAATAAGGAAGACACCAGCAGCTGGGGATATGGAGAGATATCATAGCAAATTTCCAAGTCCTCCAAAGCACACGAACCCTATAGCTAAGGATCTAAAATCAGTACTTAATGTCTTAGCAATGGAATTCAAAGAATCACTAACCAAAGAAATTAAGAAAACCACAATCAAGCAGTTCAACCAACTCAAGAAGAACTCTATTAGAAGATGAGCGAGTACATACAGATGGAACCAAGGGAACTTAAAAACATGCTATCAAGCCACAGTAGCAGAATTACACACAGAGAGAATCACACGGATGAACTTGAAAACAAAATGCAAGACCGTAACAAGAAAGACGTTAATAAAGAAATGAGAGACAAAATATTGAAAGAAAATGTAAGATACTTAATAAACAAAGACAAAAGAAAGAATCTATGGCTTATTAGAATAGCAGAAAGGAAGGAAAAAAGAAAAGGGGAAGAACAAGTAGTGAGGGAAATAATAGAGAATTTTCTCACTCTCTGGAAAGAGGCTGCTTTATTTAACCCACAGTATTCTGCACTTTGTATGAAACTGACAGCAGTGATGATATCTGCGAATTCAGTGATGATGACAATGTCTATGTTGATACCCTCACATCAGATACAGCTAAAGCTCTGTTTGGATATACAGATGAGGAAGAGGAGAAATCCAGTTTTGAAGGATTTTAACCTTTGTGATTTAGCGTGATTACATGTTAAGCTATAGTTTCCTGCACTTTATTCAAAGTTTTAAAGTTATTATTGCTAGTTTACAGTTTTTCTTTAGCAATAAATATTGAAAAACATTTAACCTACTGATTCCTCAATTATTGTGGTTGTTTTGGGTATATATTTTTATTTTTGAAACTTACCAGTGTCTACTGCATTTTCCACCTTGGCTTATACTTGAGTCACTAAGTTTTTCCAGTTTTTTGTTTGTTTTTGTTTGTTTTGTTTTTGTTTTTGGGTCACACCCGGCAGCGCTCAGGGGCTACTCCTGGCTCTATGCTCAGAAATCACTCCTGCAGGCTCAGGGGACCATATGGGATGCCAGAATTCGAACCACCGTCCTTCAGCTTCTAAGGCAAATGCCCAACCACTGTGCTATCTCTCCGATCCCGTTTTCCTAGTTTTTAGGGTAAAATTGGGGGACAGCTATACTCATATCAGCTTATACTTGAGTATATACGGTACTCAGACATCATTTACACAAAGTAACACCAATTGTAATAAAAATAAGCCTTTACAATGTAACAGCACAACACTCTCTGCCAATAATCTCTTTAAATGTCAGTGGACTAAACCTTTAGTCAATGGACTAAAAGAGCAGAGGGTTGGATTGGGAAGCAAAAACTGGTTATCTGCTATCTGCAGGAAACACAAGTAAAAGATGAGGGATTATGCAGGGTGGAAAACAGCACACCATTATCACCACTAGATGGACCCACTAGGCAGTACACTAGCAAAAGTAAGAGGCCTAAATGAAAAACTAAAAGAACTAGGACTAATCGATCTAAACAGGGCTCTTCATCCCCTGGAAGAGGAATACACATTCTTTTCAAGTACACATGGATCCTTATCTAGGATAGACCACAATTTAGGATACAAACCTAACTTACATAAAGTCACAAATGTAAGAATTATACCAAGTACCCTATCAGACCACAATGCAACAGATATCAAGATTGACTGTAAAAAGATCTGGATATAATCTAACACCTGGAGACTAAGCAACATGCTACTCAACAACAGCTGGATCAAAGAAAAAAAATGGTTCTTAAAATAAAAGACAATGAAGAAACAAATTGTCAAAATTTTGGGGACACCACAGAAGCAGTAATTAAGGGGAAACTCATAATAATACAGGCCTGTGACAGGAAAGAGGAAAATGACAAAATCAACAGTTTACAGGAACACCTTAGGTGTCTAGAAAACCAACAGCAAAGAAACCCAAATACAGGTAGAAGAAAAGAAATAATACAACCAGAGCAGAAATAAACAACAGTGACACAGAAAACAATACAAAAAATCAACGAGACCAGGAGCTGTATTTTGAAAGAATAAACAAAATAGACAAACTGTTGGCAAAACTCACAAGGAAAAAAGGGAAAACACCCAAATAAATCACAAATGAAAGTGGAGAGTTTACAACAAAACCTCAAGAAATACAACACATCATGAAGGCTTATTAATCAGTTAAGTTGAAAACCCTGAAGAAATGGACAGATTCCTGGAAAATATTATTGTCTAAGACTTAATAATGAAGAAGCAGAAACCTTAAACATTCAAATTCAAATGTAATGAATTTGAAGCATTATTAAAAAAACTCCCCAAGAATAAAAGTCCAGAAACCGATGGTTTTACACGTGAATTCTATCAAACATTCAGAGAAGAATTACTAACATTTATCCATAGACCTCCCAAAACATCAAAAGGACAGGAATCTTGCCTAATACTTTTATGAAGCTAATATCATGCTCATTCTCAAAGCTGACAAAGATACCACCAAGAAAGAAAACAACAAAAAAAAATGTTACTAATTAACATGGATGTAAAAATCCTTAAAAAAAATCTTAGCAAATCAAATACAACAGCACATCAAAGATTATTCATCATGACAAAGTGGGTTTCATCCCATGGATACAAGAATGGTTCAACATACGCAAATCAATCATCATACACCACATCAACAAAAAGAAAGATGAAACCCACATAATCATATCAATCGACACAGAGAAGACATTTCACAACACCCATTCATGATGAAAATACTCAGCAAAATAGGGCTGGAAGGAATCTTCCTCAAGATAGTTACAGCTATCTATAAGAAGCCCACAGCCAACATTATCCTTCATGGTGAAAACTGAAAGCATTTCTACTAAGATCAGGTACTAGGCAAGGCTGTTCACTCTCTCCACTATGTCACTAGGTCAACATTGTATTAGAAGTCCCAGAAATAGCAATTGAACAAGAGAAGAGATCCAGAGGAATTTTAATTGGTAAAGAGGAAGTCAAATTATTGCTATTTGCAGATGATATGATGATATATATTGAAAGACCTAAAGATTCCACAGAGAAACTCCTGGAAACAATAAATTAATACAGCAATGTGGTTGGCTACAAAGTCAATAATAAAAGACAGTGCCATTTATATATGCAAATAATGAGACAGAGGATAAAGAGATAAAAGAATCCATCACATTTAAAATAGTATCTAAAAGTATCCAATATCTATCTATCAACCTAATAAGAGAGATGAAAAACCTATACCACAAAAACTTCAAAACACTTCAGAAAGGAATTGAAGAGGACCTAAGGAACTGGAAGAATAGAATCAATATCATCAAAATGACCATCTTAGCTAAACTACTATATAGATTCAATAAAATACGTATTGAAATTTTCTATTCAAATTCAGACATCAATTTTTAAATACATTTTTATTGTGACCAAAGTGCATTACAAATCTTTCACAGCATTATTTATGGTACATAGTGACAATGAATGAGGGACATTCCCACCACCAGTGTTGACATCAATTTTTAAGAACATAGAACATTTATTAAGTTTGTGTGGAACCAAAAAGGATCTAGGTTAGCCAAATCCATATTGAAAAACAAGAAACTGGGTGGCATCTCTTTACCTAACTTGAAGATTTACTATAAATTCATAGTGATTAAAACAGTGATTAAAACTGGAACAAAGACAGGCTCTCACCAATGGATCAGAATGGAACATCTAGTGATATACCCCCAAATATGCAGTCAAATAATATTTGACAAAGGAACCAAGAATTTGAAATGGAACAAAGACAGTCTTGTAAATATTTTAGGGGATTATTATGTTACTGACCCTACCCTGATCGGTGATTGTGCCCTGGTGTGACCTGGCATTCTGCCCCCACCCTAGGGTGGTACCTGATTCTGCTTCCACCATTGGGTGGTATCTGATCCCACCATTGGGTAGTACCTGATTCTGGGGGATAAAAACAAGGGTCTGTGGAAGGCGAGAGGCTTTTGGCTGGAACTTATGCTGAGTCTTTGGACTTCAGTCTTGTCTACCGAATAAAGCTAATATTTCCACAAGCCTGACTGTCTGCGAGCTGTTTACCCGCTGTTTCACCTCAGAACCGTCAGCTGGACAGGTTGGCAGACGCGTGCTTCGAGCTGGAGGGGAAAGACCTCATCCTCCATCCCTCCATCAGTCAACCTCTTCATGGGCTTACTTGCAACGAGTCTTTTCAATAAATAGTGTTGGAACAACTAGTTAACCACATGTAAGAAATTAAACTTTGATCCATACCTCACACTTTACACAAAAGTCAACTCAAAATGTATTAAAGACCTTGAAATCAGACCTGAAACTATAAAGTTTATCGAGGAAAGCATAAATAGAACACTCCAAAACTTATACCTCAAAAAAGTATTTGATGATAGGATACCAAGGGCAAGAGCTATAGAATCAAACCTAAATAATTGGGACAAAATTAAACTAAAATATTTCTGTATGTCAAAAGAAACATGGGCTAAAACTGGAAAACTGCTAATGGAATGGGAAAAACATTTTGTACTTAACACACAGATAATGGTTTGATATCTAGTATTCAAGGATGGTTTAACATATAAATAATCAAATAATATATCATATCAACAAAAAGAAAAATAAAAACCACATGATCATATCAATAGATGCAGAGAAAGCATTCAATAAGGTCCAACACCCATTCTTGACAAAAAAACAAACAAACAAACAAAAAAAAAAACCTCTCATTAAGACAGGAATGGAAGGAGCTTTTCTCAGTATTGTCAAGTCCATCTACCACAAGCTATGGCAAATATTCTCAATAGAGATCAACTAAAAGCCTTTTCTTTAAAATATGGTACTAGACAAGGCTGCCTTTCTCACTACTCCTATTTAACATAATGCTGGAAGTTCTTGCCATAGTAATTAGGTAAAATAAAGATATCAAGGGCATCCAGATAGAAACTGAAGAAATCAAGCTCTTACTGTTTGCAGATGACATGATAGTATATTTATAAAACCTAGGGCCCAGAGAGATAGCACAGCTATCTTGCCTTGCAAGCAGCCGATCCAGGACCAAAGGTGGTTGGTTCGAATCCCGGTGTCCCATATGGTCCCCCGTGCCTGCCAGGAGCTATTTCTGAGCAGACAGCCAGGAGTAACCCCTGAGCACCGCCGGGTGTGACCCAAAAAAAAACCAAAAAACCTAAAGCCTTTACCAGAAAGCTTCTAGAAACAATAGATTCATATAGAAAAGTGGTAGAGTACAAAATTAACAAAAATCAATGGCTTTCTTGTGAAGCAATATGATAGAGAACAAATGGACATTAAAATCAATCCCATTCACATTAGTGTAACACAAACTCAGATTTCTTGGAGTCAAATTAAAGTGGTGAAGAACCTATGCAAAGAAAATTACAAAATCTGGGGCCGGGAAGGTGGCGCTAGAGGTAAGGTGTCTGCCTTGCAAGCGCTAGCGTAGGATTGACCGCGGTTCGATCCCCCGGCGTCCCATATGGTCCCCCCAAGCCAGGAGCGACTTCTGAGCGTATAGCCAGGAGTAACTCCTGAGCACTAAACGGGTGTGGCCCAAAAACCAAAAAAAAAAAAAAAAAAAAAAAAGAAAATTACAAAATCTGTTTTAAGAAATAAAAGAGTAAACAAGGAAATGGAGATACATGCTCATGGATTGGGACAATTAAAATAATTAAATGCCAATACTTCCCAAAATATTATACAGATTTAATGCAATCCCTCTAAAAATACCCATGACATTATTCAAATAAGTGGATCAAACACTCCTGAAATTCATTTGGAACAATAAACACCTGCAAATAGCTGGAGCAATCCTTGGGAATATGGGAGGCATCACTTTCCCCTACTTTAAATTGTATTACAAAGCTATAGTCATTAAAAAAGCTCAGTACTGGAATAAACACAGACCTTCAGATCAGTAGAATAGACTTGAGTATTCAGAAAATATTGCCCAGACATACAAGTAATTAATTTTTGATAAAGGGGCAACAAGTGCAAAATGGACCAAGGAAAGCCTCTTTAATAAGAGTTGTTGGCCTTAACTATATTGAGAAATGTTACTTTAATTCTCATCTTGCTGCAAGTTTTTATCAAGAATGGGTGTTAGAACTTTTCAAATGCTTTCTCTGCATCTATTGATATGATCACATGATTTTTATTTTTCCTGTTGTTGATGTAGTGTATTATATTGATAGATTTATGGATGTTAAACCATCCTTGCATTCCTGGGATGAAACCTACTTGATCTTAGTGAATGATCTTCTTGATGAGGCATTGGATCATATTTGCCAGGAAATTGTTGAGGATCTTTGCATCTGTGTTCATCAGGGATATTGGTCTGTAATTTTCTTTTTTGGCAACATCTCTGTCTGGTTTTGGTATCAAGGTGATGTTGGCTTCATAAAAACTATTTGGAAGTGTACCCATTTTTTCAATTTCATGAAAGAGCCTATCCAGGATTGGAAGTAATTCCTCTTGAAAGGTTTGAAAGAATTCATTAGTGAATCCATCTGGGCCTGGGCTTTTGTATTTGGGCAGACATTTGACTACTGTTTTAACTTCCTCAGTGGTGATGGGGGTGTTTAGATATACTACATCTTCCTTATTCAACCGTATATCATCCTCAATGGAGAAAAACTAAAAGACAACCCTCTAAATTCTGGTACAAGACAGGGATGTCCTCTCTTACCACTGCTATTCAACATAGTACTGGAAGTACTTGCTATAGCGATCAGGCAAGAAAAAGATATCAAGGGAATCCAGTTAGGAAAGGAAGAAGTCAAGCTCTCACTGTTTGCAGATGACATGATACTCTACTTAGAAAACCTTAAAGACTCCACCAAAAAGCTTATAGAAACAACAGATTCATGTAGCAAGGTGGCAGGCTACAAAATTAACACACAAAAATCAATGACCTTTTTATACCAATAATGATAGGGGAAAAAAAGGACATTAAGAAAACAACCCCATTCACATTAGTGCCACACAAGCGCAAATATCTTGAAGTCAACTTGACTAAAGATGTGAAGGAACTATACAAGGAGAACTATAAGACACTGCTCCAAGAAATAAGAGAGGACATGTGGAAATGGAAACATATACCCTGCTCATGGATTGGCAGGATTAACATTATTAAAATGACAATACTCCCCAAAGCATTGTACAGATTTAATACGATTCCTCTAAAGATACCATTGACATTCTTCAAAGAAGTGGATAAAACACTTCTGAAATTCATTTGGAACAATAAACAACCTCGAATAGCTAAAGCACTCCTTGGGAAAAAGAATACTGGAGGCATTACTTTCCCAATTTTAAACTGTATTACAAAGAAATAGTCATCAAAACATCATGCTATTGGAATAAAAAACAGACCCTCAGATCAGTGGAATAGGCTTGAGTACTCAGAGAATGTTCCCCAGATATACAATCAACAAATTTTTGATAAAGGAGTAAGAAATCCTAAATAGAGCAAGGAAAACCTCTTCAACTGGTGGTGTTGGCTCAACTGGTTAAATACTTGCAAAAAGGCGAACTCAGACCCCCCCCAGCTAACACCATGTATGAAGGTAAAATCCAAATGTATTAAAGACCTTGATATCAGACCTGAAATCATAAGGTATATAGAACAACATATAGCTAAAACACTCCATGACATTGAGACTAAAAGCATCTTTAAGGAGGAAACAGTACTCTTTAAGGAGGAAACAAGTGGAAGCAGAGATAAACAGATGGGGATATATTACAATGAGAATCTTCTCCACCTCAAAGGAAATAGTACCCAGGATACAAGAGCCACCAACTGAGTGGTAGAAACTCTTCACCCAATACCCATCATATAAGGGGCTAATATCCAAAATATACAAGGCACTGATAGAACTTTACAAGAAAAAAACATCTAATCCCATCAAAAATGGGGAGAAGAAATACACAGACACTTTGTCAAAGAAGAGATACAAATGTCCAAAAGGCACAAGATAAAAATGTTCCACTAAGATGCCCTTCTACAGACGAATGGCTAAAGAAACTGTGGTGCATATACACAATGGAATATTATGCAGCCGTCAGGAGAGATGAAGTCTTGAAAATTTTCTGTACATGGATGTACATGGAATCTACTATGTTGAGTGAAATACATCAGAGGGAGAGAGATAGACACAAAATCTCACTCATCTGTGGGGTTTAAGAAAAATAAAAGACATTGTAATAAAGCTCAGAGACAATGGAGATGAGGGCTGGAAGGACCAGCTCACAATATGAAGTTCACTACAAAGAGTAGTGAGTGCAGTTAGAGAAATAACTACGCTTAACAGCTCTTGTGACTATGTTAATGAATGAGAGAAGTAGAATGCCTGCCTTGTATATAGCCGGGGGTTGGTTTGGAGACTGGAGACATGGGTAATGGGTATGTTGCACTGTTGAAGAAGGGTATTCTTTTTAAGACTGAAACTCAACTGTAATCATGTTTGTAATCAAGGTGCTTGAAAGCCTCTTCAACAAGTGTTGTTGGCATAACTGGCTAGCCATTTGTAAAAAATTGAACTTAGACCCCCAGTTAATTAACCTCATGTATGAAGGTAAAATCCAAATGGATTAAAGACCTCTATCAGACCCGAAACCATAAGATATATAGAACAACACATAGGCAAAAAACTCCAGGACATTGAGACTGCAGGCATCTCCAAGGAGGAAACTGCACTCTCCAAGCAAGTGAAAGCAGAGATTAACAAATGGGAATATATTAAACTAAGAAGCTTCTGCTTCTCAAAGGAAATAGCACCCGGGATACAAGAGCCACTCACTGAGTGGGAGAAACTATTCACCCAATACCCATCAGATAAGGGGCTAATCTCCGAAATATACAAGGCACTGACAGAACTTTACAAGAAAAAAAAAACATCTAATCCCATCAAAAAATGGGGAGAAGAAATGAACAGACATTTTGACAAAGAAGAAATACAAATGGCCAAAAGACACATGAAAAAATGCTCCACATCACTAATCATCAGAGAGATGTGAATCAAAACAACTATGAGGTACCACCTCATATAACAGAGATTGGCACACATCACAAAGAATGAGAAGAAACAGTGTTGGCAGGGATGTGGAGAGAAAGGAACTCTTATCCAGTGCTGGTGGGAATGCTGTCTAGTTCAACCTTTATGGAAAGCAATCTGTAGATTCTTCCAAAAACTGGAAATCGAGCTCCCATACAATCCAGCTATACCACTCCTAGGAATATACCCTAGGAACACAAAAATACAATACAAAAATCCCTTCCTTACACTTATATTAATTGCAGCACCATTTACCATAGCAAGATTCTGGAAACAACCAAGATGCCCTTCAACAGACGAATGGCTAAAGAAACTGTGGTACATATACACAATGGAATATTACACAGCTGTCAGGAGAGATGAAGTCATGAAATTTTCCTATACATGGATGTACATGGAATCTATTATGCTGAGTGAAATAAGTCAGAGAGAGAGAGAAAAATGCAGAATGGTCTCACTCATCTATGGGTTTTAAGAAAAATGAAAGACAGTCTTGCAATAATAATTTTCAGACACAAAAGAGAGAAGGGCTGGAAGTTCCAGCTCACCTCATGAAGCTCACCACAAACAGGGATGAGTTTTGTTCGAGAAATAACTACATTTTGAACTATCCTAATAATGAGAATGTATAAAGGAAATAGAAAGCTTGTCTAGAGTACAGGCGGGGGTTGGGTGGGGAGCAGGGAGACTTGGGACATTGGTGATGGGTATGTTGCACTGGTGATGGGTGGTGTTCTTTACATGACTGAAACCCAAACAACATAATCATGTATGTAATCAAAGTGTTTAAATAAAAAATATATTTTAAAAAAAAGAAAAACCACAAAAAAGAGTCCTGAAAAAGCTTCTAGAATCAGAAAATAATCAATACATCAAAGTTACTGCTTTCAAAGTCAATACACAAAAAATAGTTAAAAGTTTTTTAAAAAAAAATAATGACTCAGAGGAGAAAGCAATCACAATCTATCCCATTTATAATAGTATCAAAAACCATCAAGCACCTAGGAATCAACTTAACACAAGAGTTGAGAGACTTATACAGAAAACTTCAAAGCACTTAAGTAAGAAATAGAAGAAGACCTAAGAAAATGAAATAACATTCCATGTTCATTGATTGTAAGAATCAATGTTATCAAAATTACTATCTTACCCAAAGTACTATATAGATTAAATGCAATTACTATCCAAATTTAGACAACATTGTTTAAGGACTTAGAACAGTCAAGTATAAAGTTTGTGTGAAATCATTAAATGCCCAGTGCGACCCCCCCTGTCATTGGTGGCAGTGGCGTACCAAAGGTGGTAATTTCTTCATAGAAGGGCTGCTGGGCAGAGTATCAAATCCAGCATTCCCCTTAGGCAGAGTCAGTCAGAAACAGGTCCAGCAGGAATGGTGGGCTGAAGGACTGGAATGGTGGGTGGGTAACACAGAGGTGGCAGGAGGGTTGACAGGCTCTTTTGAGGTGGATGAAGACACAGGGGTGACAGGCTCTTTTGAGGTGGATGAAGACAGGACTGCGGGAGGCTGCGGGAGGTCTATAAGAAAATTGCTTGGCAGGAGGCAAAATGGTTACTTGGGTTTTTTTTTTTTACAATAAAATTTTCCATGAATTTAATTCTTCATATAAAAAATAGGAATTTACTTAGTCTTCTGGCCTTGGTTTACAGGCAGAAGACACTAGCAATTTACATTACACAAATTATTTTTGAATATCACGGGAATGCCTCCTGACTTCTGTCAGACTTCAGCATTCAAAAAATTTTATAATTAACAATCGCCAATTTTTCAAAAACTTTTAAACTGAACCTAAATGATTTTTCTTAAACTTCTTAGTTATTATGTTAAAGCTAGATGCTTCTATCTCTAGCCACATATCCATATTTTTGTGGCCTTAACTTACACATAGCAGGAAAGCTGGGTGATTGCAAAGTCCAGAAATTATCCAGGGAAAATTTATCCCCGATAGCCATTGAGAAATCTGGGGTTTACCATCCCCTACACCTTCTGCTATACTGAAAAACAAGAAACTGGGAGGCAACTCATTACCTAATTTAAAGCTCTGCTACAAATCCATAGTGATATAAACAGCATAGTATTGGAACAAAGTCAGACATTTGGACAAAAGGTAGAATCGGTTATCCAGTGACAAGACCCCTACCTAGTATATGGTCAATCTTTGAAGAGGATCTGAGAACATGAAAATGAATAAAGACAGTCTATTAAAAAATGGTATTGAGAAAATTGGATAACTATTGTTTTAATTATAAAATATAAGCGTCTAAAGTCCTAGTGTTGAGCTGAGGCCTTTCTCTGCAGGACACCTTTACTCCTTCTGCTGGCGGGTCTGGAGAAGGGTAGGGTAGTATTGGTGAAATAATTTCACAGGCAGTCAGTGAAAGTTTCATAGGTGTCAGTTTGGTTTATTCTATGGTCTTATCCACATGTGTAGATTCTGTGCCTTGTCTGCCTAACTCATCTCTCTCTCTCTCTCTCTCTCTCTCTCTCTCTCTCTCTCTCTCTCTCTCTCTCTCTCTCTCTCTCTCTCTCCATGCTTCTTTGCTGCCTTTCTTTCTGCCTCCCTTTCCTCCCAGGCAACACCTTATATTCTTTATTCCAAAACACAGACCCACCCCAGTGTGGGTGGGTCTGACCACCCAGGTGATATTAACATAGGGCATTGGTGGGGGGGTTTAACCTCACAGATAAGCACATCTATGAAATTAAAGATTGATCCATATCTCACACCTTACACAAAAGTGGATCAAAAACATTGAGATTAGACCTAAGTCCATAGAGTTCACTGAGGAAAACAGACTGAATACTCCAAGAACTAAACCTCAATGAAGTCTTCAATAATATGATACTAATGGCAAGGCTTTAAAATCAAATATGAATAAATGGCACTATATCAAAATAAAAAGTTTCTGTCTGGCAAAAGAAACATGGGCAAAAACTGAAAGAAAGCTGGCTGTGAAAAAATATTTTCACTCAATATATCAGATAAAGGTTGATATCTAGGTTATGCAAAGTATTCACAAAGGTTAACCCCACAATACTTAAAATCTCCATTAAAAAATGAGAAGAAATAAACAAACAAACATCTTGCTGAAGAAGATCAACAGCTGACCAAAGGAACATGTCAGTCTTAATTTACCTAATAGTGAGAATACAATATCATGACTCTATTCCTTTGCAATATATTTAAACATTTTTTCATAAACTGAATTTTAGAATTTTAGACGATCTAGAATATTTATATTAATTTCATACTGCCATCACTCAGCTTATTCAAATACCACTTCAATATTTTATAATTTTTATTCATATAAAATATTATATCATTACTTCTCTTGGTTTTCCAAGTTGTATAGCCAGATGCCTTTTTGATGACTTTGGGTTTCTATATAAACACCTTAAAACTGAAACATACTGGGGCTTATAAGTGCATATTTAATTTTTTTTCTTTTTTTTTTCTTGTAAGAATTTATTCAAGAGACAAAATTGATTAACATAATGAGGTAAGCTAACATAACATAATATAGTGACATAACATAACATATACTATAATTGATATAATAATAATACATGTAAGTCAAAGAAAGTTTCTGATTAAAAACCTATTTTTTTCCATAATGGCTTACATATCTTTCACAGTAGTGTTTTAGGTACGTATTAACATTGAATCAGGGGCCGGGCGGTGGCGCTGGAGGTAAGGTGCCTGCCTTGCCTGCGCTAGCCTAGGACGGACCGCGGTTCGATCCCCCGGTGTCCCATATGGTCCCCCAAGAAGCCAGGAGCAACTTCTGAGCGCATAGCCAGGAGTAACCCCTGAGCGGCACAGGGTGTGGCCCAAAAACCAAAAAAAAAAAAAAAAAAAAAAAAAAACATTGAATCTGGGGAATACCCATCACCAACTGTGTCCTCCCCCCATTCCAGTTCCCTTTCTACAACCCATATACACCACCATCACCCCCCGGGCTGCTAGACTAGGTGGACCCCTCTTTGTCTGGCTTATTATTAGTGATCTCATATCTGTTTGGTCCTGGAACCCTCGTTTCCCCTTCTATTTTAGAGGCAGAGCTAGAAAAATCGAAGTATGTGGTTTTGTTTGAAGGCAAGAAAAGCAATAGAATGGGGTACAAAATAAGAGGGGAAAAAAAAGAAATCAAAAGTCAAATATGCTGAAAATGGGCTGAGTCCCTCTAGAGGCTTCCAACCTCAGTTTGAGAGAGGATGTGAAAGAGGTAATTGAAGTACCACAACAATACAGAAAAAAAATTATCGAATTAAATAACCGGTGAGCACTACAACAATAAAGATAGGCACCACACAATAGTCTCGGTTGTGAAATCAACTCATGCTCGAATGCAAAAAGAAAGAGAAAGACAAGACAAAATAAAATAAAATAATATTGGAGACATCAACCGTAATCTCCACACCAAAATAAAAACGTCAAAAAAATCGATCAATCGATAAATAAACATGTGGAAAAATGATTGTTTTGTGCTTTTCCCCCCCTCCTTTTCTTTATCCCCCTGCATAGGCACAGTAACTATTGGGGTTATTGTAGAGGGAATTCCCTTGACCTAGGAGATTCAGGGTTTCTCCACCCCTGAAGTATACTGTCATGGGATTAACTCTAGACTCCTTGCATGATCATTTACTCTCCCCTTGCTGTGGTGTGCGGAAGACTTCTGCTTTGTCTTGGATGGTAAAATCAGACCTCTGTTTCTAGAGATCTTGGTGGCTGTGCAGCTCAGGGAATGGAGTTTATGAAGTCTTTCTTTGTGGTTCTAGCAGTTATGTTTCTTCAGTGTCGTTTTAATCCATCTTCTGTAGTTGGTGTTCTTGGTCGTTATGTTGCTCTTAGACTGGAACCTGGGATAAAGTCTTTCGTTATGTTTCCAGAAGACCCGTTCAGTTGCGGTAGTCTCAGTCAACCTTCTGGAATTGGAGCTCTTGTTTGTTGAACAGATCGTATTCCAAAAGCTAGGCTAGAGCTTTTTGTTGCTGTTGTTGTTGTTGTTGTTGTTGTTGTTGTTCCCTGGATGTGTACTGTTTAGTCTTGGTTGCAACATCCAGTATATAGCGATCTTGGCTTTTGCACATATCAAAGGGTGACTTGTTTTCTGATTTTGTCTTATTGATAGCTGATGAGGGAGGACAACTTGCTCTTAGATCAAGTTGTTCCCATTGTCAGGTTATCAATTTAGGACTGGCTCATGTTGGTGTCAGAGCAGCATTGTAAATGCCCTGGAGGGGATTTGGTTCCTTGAGCTGTTGCTGAGAATTCTGTCATATCTATGTCTGGGATCCAGGAGTTAAGGCTGAACGGTCAGTGTCTAGTTCCCTGGAGCCTAAGTTGTTTCCACATGACATACATTCAGGGTGGGAGATATCCCTGTGTTGTAAACAAGTATGAGTTCTTATCCCTAGTAGATAAGAGCTTGTTTTTATACGTACAATTTCCCCTTTGTTTAATATGTCTTTGCAGAAGGAAGTGGTGCTACATTATATTGCTGGTGGATTTGGGGGGTGGAGAGAAAAGAAACCAGACTCCCGACAAAAACTAAGAATATATATGCTCACACATATCTAAAGGAAAAAAAGTTTCTTAAAAAAAAAAAGGAAGATTAAATAAAAGATGTAATTAAAGGGATAAAGTGGGGCCAGGAGAGATAGCATGGAGATCAGGCATCTGTCCTTTCTGTAGATGGGCAGGGGCTCAGAACCTGGCATCCCAAATGGTCCCCGTGCCCTCCAGGGATGTTCTCCAACCATAGAACCAGGAGCATCTTCCGAGTGCTGCCAGGAGTGACCCAAAAGAAGCAAAAACAAATAAAATCCAATAAAAAAAATTAAAACAAGGCAAAACAAACAAAAGAATCTAACAAGAATAAAAAAGAAAAGACAGATAAAACAGAGAAAAGGGGGAAAAGTGATACAGGAGATCTCTTTACATTTGGGGAGAAACAGGATAAGAGGTAGTGATATATAGGTCTATACTTATGATGAAAGAATAGGATTCCCCCTTGTCTTTTGAGATTTTCTTGTGAGGTGTGGGGTCCAGGCAGGGAGGTCTTGGGTAGAGTTCTTGCAGTGGGGGTCCTTTGGAGCTAGTTCCGATATCAAGCCACAGTCCAAATTAGGGAGAGGTGATTAGGAGTCTGTCAGGGTGTTGGTTTTATTTTCTTGCCGAGAACGAGGTGAGAGCTTGAGTGGGTGTCTCTTCACTTGGGTAGTGGGTACTGGATCGTTGTGGTAGGAGGTCTTTCTTGGTGCCTAGTGGATTAAGAGCTGAGGGTGAAGAGTTAGAGTGTGGTGGGGATATCGGGGGTGGGATTGAGGGATGAAGGGATAATAGGATTTTGGAGGAGGGAGAGGGGATAGTATTTGGGAGGGGTTACATAGGGTATAGGTATGAGTTGTTTGTGGTTTAGGTTTGTCCCTTAAGGAGAATTCCTGTCTCTGTGTGCTTTTGCACACATATAAACATTTAGAAGTTAGCTTAGGTGTATATTAATGTAGAGAGGTGTGGAATGCAAGAGGTGCTCTGAGTACTAAGTATTTACTTGTAAGGAAAGGAAACTTTTAATAGATCAGCTTTTGGGTATGTATAGGTTTTGTGTCTCGAGTACTGCCCATTATGTTAGTGAGGTCTATCTAGGTGTTTACCCTTTTCAGTTTTGTCCACAGCACCCTATGTGTCCGCATTCCTTTCCTATAGAGGAGGTAACCATGTGGTTTTTATTTGACATAGTTTGAGTTGATGATAGTGAGGACGAGAAGGTGGAAGAAGAGGGAGACAAGAAGAGAGAATAGGAAAAACAAGACAAAACAAAACAAACCAACAATCAAACACCCGAAGCAACAAAAATACAAAGTGATGAGAAGAGAGGCTATAAGAGCAAGGCATGTTAGTTTGGTTGAAAGGGTTCGATGCTTGGGCCCTGTGGTAAAAATTCGTAGGTCTTGGTTGTTGCTTTGGTGATTTGGCTGGTCCTGTGCTTCAGGTCCTAAAAGAAGGCATAATCTAGAAATAAAGGGCATGTTAAAGAGTTTTATCTGGCCATTTTTATGCTTCAAGAAGAGTATGGTGCCTCGGGTGACTGAGCCCTGAGGTACCCCCATAGGATGTTCACACTTTGTATCCAGGAACCCCTGGTGCTGCTTCTAAGGACTTCACAGATGCGACAGGGGGGGGGGGCGAAGGCAAAGGGCGCATGTTTAATATTTTAAAAATTTGTCAAACTAGGCTGAGTGATAGCACAGTGAATAGGGCATTTGCCTTGCACCCAGCTGATAAGGGTTTGATCCAAAACCCATATGATTCTCATGAGCCTGCCAGAAGTGATTTCTGAGAACAGATCCAGGAGTAATCCCTAAGAGGTGGTGGCCCAAAACAAATAAAAGCCCAAACAGAAACATTCTAAGATATTCCAAAATTAAATTTAAATCCAATTTTTTGACCCACACCGAGTCTCCTAATTTAGAGATGACAACCCATCATGCATTTCACAGACTAAATTAACTTGTAGTCATGTAATTCTTGATAAATTTATTCACACACTCAATATAGACTAGTGTCTCTACTTTTAAGTATCCCAAATCTGATCACTTTTAATCTCCAGTGCTATTCTGGATTACAAGAGTCCATGGCTAAAGGTATTTCATTTCTTAGTACTCAATACAAAACTTAGTGTAAAAGCTGAGTAGTGATCCAAGATAAGCAAGCCAGGTTAAGCATAACTCTTAATCTTCCCAAATCTACCTCATATACTAATATACTTCACTTTTATTTAAATTTTTAATAAGATGAGTCAGAACAATTTTCTATTGTTAGTTAACTTACTGCTTCATGATTAGAGCCTTTCAGAAAACGAATTTTTTCTATAGATTACCTCTCTGATCTTAGTTCTCTTATTCTCCATTGTTGAAAGTTTACATTATTCATTCAATTTTTGAGCATTTCTGCATTTATTACTTCCCTGCTATAGTTGGGTCTCTTTATTTGTGTTTACTATGGCTTTTCTTTCCTCAATATGGTAGTTGCTATCAATTTACGTGTGCTTGCTTGCACTTTCCACTCTTAATAATAATTCCTCATTTGTCCAAATTAGTGTTCCTCACCTTTTGCCAAATGTGTTTCCTTCGTACATGGTTTCCTTCCCATACACATCCTTACCAGTTAGTCCCTTAATCTCTTGCTATGTGTTCCCTCTCCCCATTTACGTAAGGTTCACCTGACCCCGTTGGATTATTTTGTTTGGATATCCTTGGGATATTGATATAGTCTGTGGTTGAGAAATGCTGCTTTAAATAATAGAAGCTTAGTTTTTCATAGTTCAGGGACTATTTTAATGCTTCACTTTTCATAGCACTTATTGTCATCTATCCTCCAAATCAAAAACATTCAAAAAACATATATGCACATCTATGTTCATTGCAAGCACTGAACAAAATCCAGGATATGGAACATCTCAACTGTCCAACGGCACAAGATACAGTAGTTGTATGTAGACACAAAAGAATGCTACACATCTCCAGCAAAAGATGAAACGTATTATTTGCTGCATCATAGATGGAACTGGAGATTATTTTGCTCAACTAGAATTTGAAAAAAAATAAGTCAGTGGGAGAAGAACAAATATCAGGTGATCACACTTATCAGTGGTAGATAGAGCAATAAGACAGTGCTTCTCAAATAGTGGGCGTGCCTCCCAGGGCAAGTCCTGAGGCTCCATAAAGGGAGGGGGTGCGTTTGACTGTGGCAAACACTGTCATAACAAGCTAAGCCCCGTGCTTATGTCTCTGTATGTCTCTGGAGCTGAGAATTGCTGTGTCCTGCTTTAAACCCCGCTTTGAAAAGCTATGCATTGCAAAACGTGCTCATTGTAGCCATTAATCCAGACATCACCTTTGATTAAAAAATCAGCTCAAATCATTTTATATATTTTTGTTTTGCAGGTTAAAGTTTTTTTTTTAAATAAAGATACTATTTACAGTTGTGTGGGGGGCACAAAATATGTTTTCTTCCTAGGGGGGGCATGACAGAAAATAATTGAGAAACACTGCAATAAGACAACAGAATGGAAAGTATCAAAAGAATGGGCCTTAGTATAAGCATAGAGAATGTCAAGAAAAGTAGTGGGGTGTTGTAGTGGACAGGAGATACCATCAGTGCATTGATTGAGGGTCTTAGACTTTATGATAGTTATATTTTGGGGATAGCAGTGAAGAGAGAAAGACACTGATGCTGGAAGTTTTAAAGCACATTTTTACTCATGATAAATACCAAATTTATCATATAGCAAATATCCAAATATGTGTAGGAGTATTTTATGGTCTTTCAGGTTTCCTAATAACAATCTTCTCATAGTATTAACATCTTTTTGTAAACTTTCTCTTTAGTATAGGTCATATCTTTTAAATTTATTTCTGAGAAATAGAAAATATCAACTGATGTTATGGCTCTTCTGAATTAGTTTGTTTGAAGTACTAAATTATTTCATGGACATCTTGCTATGGAAGAAACAAGCTGCCCCATTATAAAGAAAACTTGTGAAAAGGTTCACAAGACAAGTACTTGAGGCCTACTATAAAAATACTTGGAAGGCCTTACTTGGAAGAAATCTTGGAAAACTATTTTCTCACTGTTATTGTTGCAAGCAGATAGATAAGGGAGGTCCATATAAGGAGTTCTTTTTATTTATTATAAAACAAAGAACTGCATAGTCTCCAGCCCTAAAGTAGACCAAAGGCATGAAAACCACATTCCTTTGAGATGCAAATACTGATCTCTTGGAGATAGAGAAAATTAACAACCACCATGCAAATAGAAAAACTAAGGCTACTCAGAGAAAGCTGAGACCCCTTTAGAAAGGAGAAGTTTCAAGAGGATCTAATGTTCATAATAAAAGGAACATTAGAAGCCCCAGAGTTAATTTGTGGTAATGGCCAGTTAACTTTTATATATGCAGAGAACTCTGGGTCAAGGTAATTTGAAGAAAATTTATATATAACCTACACCTAAAAGGCTCTAAGGCTTTACCTCTCTGAAAACACCTGGGCTCTCTCTTCAATCCATCTGTTCCTATCTCCTCTCATTTTTCTCTAAGTAAATTTTTCTAAATAGATCTACTTTAATTCACAATTTAATCTCCTCCTGAAATTATTTTATGCAAGGGAAGGTGACCATCCTGAAAATGTGCCAAGTTTAGGACAAAATTTTTTTCTCCTACAAAGAGAAACTCCTTACTACTGTGAGAGTTCACGGCACCCTGGGAACTCAGGTGTTGAAGACCAATTCTCAGGCCACGTACATCAAGTATATTTTAGTTATATTTTTACAAATTTTTTGTTGAGCTGGTGGGACACAAGCATTTCATGTCATGTCGGCTCTCAGAGCACATTTTATGAGTCCAAACCCATTCAGGCAGTTACCTGGGTGACTAAAATGGATTGAGCATAAAGATGCATTTACTCTTTTCTTGAAGATACTTCCCTTGCTATCTACCTCATGCAAGTTACCTGCAGCATTTAGTGTGATTGCCAAGAATTGTTGATCTGTAACACTGCTAACTGCTACATGAGAGAATTGGGAAGTTTGAAAGTTTTTCCTAGCTTATGTCTTGAGGGGAGTGTTGTGATAGACCATGAAACAGTAGCACTCAGCTAATTTTTTTTCAGATACATGATTCTCAAAAACTGTGAGATAATATTCTCAGTCAATACTTCTTTAAAGTTTTTATTGAAGCCATTGTAAATTACAAGTCTTTCACAGTTGTAGTTTTGGTGTTTAGTGACAGTGAATTAGGGCCATTCCCACCACCAGTGTTGACTTCCCTTCTCCATAGTTCCCAGCATGCATCCGGTACCTCCACCCTTGGCCCCTTGGACAATAGTGTAACAGGTCCATTTTGTTGTCAGCTAATTATAGTTTGAGACTCTTGATTCTATTGTCATTGACTTTGGCTTAGATACTTAGATCTGACTTTTCTTTTCACTCAATGTTCCCGAGAACAATTGGTCCCTGAACCCCAGACACTTCTTTTTCTTTCTCAATTTGTAGGAAGACATAAAAATATGAGACAGAAAGAAGTGGTTCAAGTTCTATGGCTCTATGGAAAAGCAGGAGCCCCTATCTAGAATATAAGTAAAATTAAAAGAAGAAAATAAAGGAGGAGTAGGTGTGGCTTTTTGTTTGTTTGTTTGTTTGTTTGCTTCGCATCGGCATATTAAGCGTTGGGGAAATTAGGAAGAAAATTCCATTGGCCTAATAGATACAGAATGTCTCCACCCATGAAAAATACTGTCAAAAAATACTGTCAAAACTGCAGGCTCTGGACATGCTGGTTGTCCAATCCGTTCCAATGTCTCTCTTATGGTCTTAGAAAAAGTTCTGCTCAGTTGCAGTTGACGAAGTCAGTCTTCTATAGTTAGAGTTTTTGGTTTTTGTAAAGATCCCAGGATGAAGCCTAGGATAAATCAGTCAATAAGTTTTGAATTGATTTATTTGTATCAATAGTCAACAAACATAATTGGCTTCCTGGCAGGACAATAAATGCTTAACTATGGAAAGTATATTTGGGTTATAAAAATGAAAATGTAGTGATTAAGATAAAAATTATTTATGGAAGAGTTAGAATCTTACATTAGCAAAATCCTATCTGAAAAATAACTGTAATTCTTCTGAATATGTATTATTATTAAAACCACCAGAGATAACATATCCTGCTTAGTTCCCTCCCATGGTTATGTAAATAATGACTAAGAATATGGTTGAAGAACAAATAGAAATCCTAGGGTAATTTCTTCTGGGATAATGTAGTAGGATTAGTCATTAAGGCCCTTTAATAACAAATTTAAATGAAACCTCATAAAAAATTAATGAAACCTCATAATAAAATTTATTCTTTAGGTATAAGAGTTCTCAGTCAAAAGAAAACAGAAGGCTATAATCACGAAACACTGAATTTGATCCCAGAACATCTCTTCTTTTGCTTAATTTGTAGAATAAAATGTTTAACAATGGGAATATACAAAATTTCACATTCCAGGACCACTCTTAGATCTTTTTTTTTTAAATCAGTTTTTCTTGGTGTCTCATATCTGAAAATGTACAGGTAGTAGTCTCTATGTCTTGAGGAATGTGGCTGGTCTTGAGTGAGAGAATAAAGACTTGCTGCCTGAGATGCAAATGACTGGCCAACACCTTCTTTGATGGTTGTATAAACGATGACCAAAGTGGGAAGAGATAGAGGGAAAAAAGACTCCAATCCGGAAGATCATCATTTTGTACTTTATGTTATGGTTGTTTTCGATTTTCAGAGATGAAACAAGTCTCTCCTGCACAATGCAGTAGTAGGTCATAGTCCTAAGGCCTGACTGGTTTTATCAATCTGGCAGTTTAGGGTCAATGCAAAAGACATCCCTAACACCTAGGGGGGAAAATGAAGAAATGTGAGATTTTCATAGAAGATGCCACCTTTCCCACAATCCCCTTATCTTGGCCTCAAAGACATAAAAATGCTCATCAAGCTAACATCCTCTTATTATATTAGATTCCTGCAGGTTTTTTATTGTAGCTTTCCAATGAAAGTGAAGAGATAGTAATATCAAGTGGTAGAGTGTGGAGTTGAGACATTTTAATCTTCATAAGAAAAATAGAATTTCTAATGCTTATATAATGAAGTTTTGCACAGGCACTTCAGACATTGTATGAATGATACATTCATTCATGTATGAACAGATACATTCATTGGATCTAGGCCTTCAGTGTTTTGATTTCTAAATAGAGAATACATCATTTTTTCTGAGCTTCTTGATTTAGTCCTATTTATTTATTTGTTTATGGTTTTGGGGCTACACTAGGAGGTGTTCTGGGTATATTCCTGGAGGGCTTAGGGGACCATATAGGATGCTAGCGATCGAACGCAGGCCGACCGCATGCAAGGCAAATGCCTTACCCACTATGTTATCCCTTGATTTAGTCCTATTTAGTCTGTGACATATTCAGTGCATTTGGGCATATTATGGACAAACTCACATAATATTAAGACCATCACAAGTTGTCATAGCGCTATTTTCATTTAACCTGACTTGTCAAATTAAGCAGAGGAACAAGGACAAAATGGGTTATAAATTTTATCATATAGTTTTTATTTGCATAGAAAGTTAAGTTTTCAGGTGGAATGTTTTATCTGTCACAAGATTTTTTTTTCAGTCCAAAATAGTATTCTCCTGGTGCCAGAAAGAATATAGTGAGAAAACATTCATCTCACATTTGACCATTTGTTGTTAGACCCCTGGAATACCAGATTGTTCTTCAGAAAATCTGGAGTACCTCCAAGAGGTATCCCTGAGCATATAGCCAGGTTCAATCCTGAGCACTACTAAGTATGGCCAAAATGACAATAATAGCAAAACCAGAAAACAAAATAATGTTCTCCTCCATAGCTTTTGTTGTTCTTTTGGAGCCACACCTGGCAATGCTCAGGTCTTTCTCCTGGCTGTAGGCTCAAGGATTACTCCTGGTGGTGTTCAAGAAACCATATGGGATGCTGGGGATCAAATCCTGGTGGCCACATGCAAGGCAAGTACTTTACCAATTGTACTATTGACCCATATCTGATTGGTGTTGTTTCATTTGACTACAAATGCATGTATATATATATATATATATATTAGTTTTTGGGTCACACCCGGCGGTGCTCAGGGGTTACTCCTGGCTGTCTGCTCAGAAATAGCTCCTGGCAGGCACGGGGGACCATATGGGACACCGGGATTCGAACCAACCACCTTTGGTCCTGGATCGGCTGCTTGCAAGGCAAATGCCGCTGTGCTATCTCTCCGGGCCCTGCATGTATATTTTTACATATATACAAATGGATTACATATATCTTACAACTAATTTTCCGTGTGATTTAAATTGATAATCAAATTATTTGTTGCATTTCAACATCATTAAATATGAAGAGCTCATAATTATAGAACATATTCTATATATCCTGGTTTGGGGAAGGGACCATGTGGGATGCTACAGATTGAATCCAGGTCAGTGATAACCACTATGCTATTGCTCCAATAACTAATGTCAAAGTTCTAAAAAAAAAAAATTGTACAAAGTAAAAAACTTGTATAGCTTAATTAATTCAATCATCACAATAGTTCTCTGATTAAACTCTTACCTGAATTACACATACACAGATGGTGATAATTCCAATATATAGGAAATTGGAGTGAAACCACAGTTCAGCTTTCATATAGCAACCCTAGGGAAAAATTACAAATATGAATGATACTGCTACATTATTAAACTTAATTAGAAGACTTATTCAATTTATTTGGAGACTTACATGCCACTTGGAAGGTGGCTTGTATTTTATCTTATGCCAACAGACTTAAATTTGGTATTATATATTAAATATATATATATATCTTGATAAAATATGCCTATATTGAAAAAATGTTAGAAAATGTTTATTAATATACCAATATAGTATGTCTATATTATATTTACATAATATTTAAATAAAATATTAAACTAGAGACTTTTTCTGAAATTGTTATCTTTACAATGGCACCTAATGTCAAATTGTTGTTTTCTGGTTTGGGGCCACACCTGACTGTTCTGTACTGAGGTGTTATTCCTAACTGAACTCAAAAATTATTCCTGACAGGCTTGGGGGATCATGTGGGATGCTGGGGATTAAACCCAGGTCAGTCATGTCTAAGCAAATGTCTTACCCACTGTGCTATCACTCTAGTCTCTACTGTCAAAGATTTTTACACAATGAATTAAAAATAACTTCCAAGAGTGATATCACCAGCAAGCATTTTCTTATTCCTTGAACATTCACTGCTGACCTGTAATTAATGTTAGCTTCTGAATTGGATGTATATTAGGTTTTATAGGATTAATTGAATTTTTGACTTCCAAAAACCAGTACATCTTTCAGAAATTTCTAACCAAAATTTCTAACCAAAATGTGCGAAATAAAGAAAGGGGGGTAAGGGCTTCGCATAGTTAAATATTAGTTTTGCTTCTTTGCTAGGCCTACACTGGAGGTACAAATTAAGTGTGTGGGTTATTTCAGCTGTTTCCCACTATCTCTTTACCAACTCTTCACTATTCACTTATGATTCATTTTCCCAATGGCTTGTGTCCTGTAACATCTAAGAAAGGAAACAGAGGGGAAAATAGGAAGAAAGAGATGGGATAAACAGAAACAGAGAGAGAAAATATTTTTATAATTACTTTACTTAAGCACTGTGGATACAAAGTGTTCATGATTGAGTTTCAGTTATAGAAGTACACCTCTCTTCACTAGTGCATGTTTCCTGCCACCAATGTACCCGCATACCTCACTCCCACCTGCTTCTGGAATAGGCATTTTACTTTTCTCTCTCTCTTTTCCTTTTAGACGTGGTAGTTTGTTGTGTATGTAAATATTTTGGGGGATTACTATGTTGCTCACCCTAATCTGTGCCCTACCCTAGGGTGTGACCTGGCATTCTGCCCCCACCCTAGGGTAGGACCTGATTCTGCTTCCACCATTGGTTGGTATCTGATCCCACCATTGGGTGGGACCTGACTCTGGAGTATAAGAGCAAGGGTCTGTGGAAGGCGAGGGCTTTTTTGCTGGCTGGAACTGAATCGGAGTCTGTGGACTTCAGTTTTGTCCATCCGAATAAAGCAAATATTTCCACGAGCCTGATTGTCTGCGAGCTGTTTACCCGCCGTTTCACCTCAGAACCGTGGGCTAGACAGGGTGGCAGACACGTGCTCCGAGCTGGAAGAAAAGGGCCTCATTCTCCATCCCACCATCAGTCAACCTCTTCAGGGGCTGACCTGCTACAGTAGTTTACACTATTACTAATGAAGTGGTACCATGCATACCATGTTATTCCCTTTCAGCACCCAGCTCTTGTCAATGGTGATGAGTTCCAATTGTCATTGTCATAGTGGACGCTTCTCTAACTGCGTTCACTGCTTTTTTGTGGCATGCTCCCTACCATGAAATCTTTCTCCTGATCCTCATCTCTATTGTCTCTGGATATTATTACCATAATGGCTTTTATTTTTATCATAGCTCACAAAAGAATGCAATTATTCTATGTCTATCCCTCTTCCTTTGACTCATTTCACTCAGCATAATACTCTCCACATCATCTATGAATAAGCATTTTTATGACTTTATTTTATTTCCTAATAGCTGCATCAGATATTCTGTTATGTAGATGTACCAGTTTCTTTAATCACTCATCTGCTATTATTTTAAATTTAATTTTTAATCTTTAAAAAATGTTATTTAAGCACCATGATTAAAAGTGTTGGCAGTTGGGTTTCAGTCATAAAAAGATACACCCACATTCACCAGTGCAACATTCTGACCAACAATGCCCCCTATCTCTCTCTGCCCCACACATTCCCTGTATTTGAGACAGGAATTCTACTTCTCTCACTTATAACCATTGTCATGATAGTTGCTAGTGTAGTTATTTCTCTAATTGCACTCACAACTCTGTGGTAAGCTGCATATGGTGGCCCGGTCCTTCCACCTCTCATCTCTGTTGTACTGAGTATAATTGCAATATAATGTCTTTATTTTTCTTAAATCCTATAGAGGAGTGAGATTATACTGCATCTATCTCTCTCCCTCTGGCTTATTTCACTCAGCATAATAGTTTCCATGTCTAGGAAAATTTCATGAGTTCATTTTTCCTAAAGGCTGCATGGTATTCCATTATGTATATGTATCACAGTTTCTTTAGCCACTCATCTGTTGTCAGGTATCTGGGTTGTTTCCAGATTCTGGCTATTGTAAACAGTGCTTCAATTAATATAGGTGTGCAGAGGTATTTTTATATTGAGTTTTTGTGTTCCTAGGGTGTATCCCGAGGAGTGGTAAAGCTGGATCATATGAAAGCTCAATTTCTAGTTTTTTGAGAAATCTCTCTATTTTTTCTCATAGAAGATAGACTAGAAGGCATTCCAAACAGCAATGAATGAGAATTCCTTTCTCCTCACATCCCCACCAGCACTGATTGTTCTTGTTTCTCTACGATGTGTGCCAGTCTCTATGACGTGAGATGATACCTCATTGTTGCTTTGATTTGCATCTCCCTGGTGATTAGCGATGTGGAGCATTCTATCATGTGCATTTTGGCCATTTGTATTTCTTCTTTGAGGAAATGCCTGTTCATTTCTTCTACCCACTTTTTGATGGGGTTAGATCTTTTTTTTCTTTGTTAAGTTCTGTCAGTACCTTGTATATTTTCTATATTAGCCCCTAATTGGGGGGGGGGGGATTGAGTGAATAGTTTCTCCCGCTCTGTGCATGGCTTTTGTATTTTAGTTACTGTTTGCTTTGAGGTGCAGAAGCCTCTCAGATTAATATAGTTCTAGTTGTTTCTCTCTGCTTCTACTTATTTTGACAGCGATGTTTCTTCCTTTAAGATGACTTAAGTTTCAAAGTCATCGAATATTTTCCCTATGCGCTCTTCTAATACTTTATCGTTTTGGGGTCCAATATCAAGGTTTTTAATACATTTGGATTTGACATTTTTGTACGGTGTCAGATAGAGGTCTAAGTTCACTTTTTAGCATGTGGCTGACCAGTTGTACCATCACAACTTGTTGAAGAGGCTTTCCTTGCTCCTTTTCGCATTTCTTTATTCTTTATCAAAGATGAATAGATTATAAGTATGGGGGACATTTTCTGAATACTCAAGTGTATTCCATTGTTCTGAGAATCTTTATTCCAATACCATGCTGTTTTAATGACTAGTGCTTTGTAGTACAATATAAACTTGGGGAAAGTGATGCCTCCTATATTCCTTTTCCTGAGTTGCTTAAGATATTCATGGATGTTTATGTTCCAATTGAATTTCAGGAGTGTTTGTTTGGGGGGTGTTAGACCACACCCAGTGACACTCAAGGATTACTCCTGGCTATCGCTCAGAAATTGCCCCTGGTTTAGGGGACCATATGTCCCACCGAGGGATCAAACTAGGTTAGTGCATGCAAGGCAAACATCCCACCGCCTGCACCACCACTCTGGCCCCAAATTTCAGGAGTGTTTGATCAACTTCTCTGAAGAATATAATGAATATTTTTAGGGTAATTGTATTAATCTGTACAATGCATTGGAGACTGTTGCCATTCTAGTGATGTTAGTACTCCAAGTCCATGAAGAGGGTATGTGTCTCCATTTCCTTATACTCTCTTCTTTTCTCTCTTTTATTTTTGAAGCAGTGTTTTGTTGTTTTCTTTGTATAGGTATTTCACCTCTTTAGTTAAGTTGACTCCAAGGTATTTTAGTTTCTGTGGCAGTAATATGAAGGGCATTATTTTTTTAATGTCCATTTCTTCTCTATAATTATTTGCATATAAGAAAGCCATTGAGGGACCAAAGAGATAGCATAGTGGTAGGGGGTTTACCTTACATGCACCCAACCCAAAGAGTTCCAGTTTTATTCCTGACATTCCATATGGTCCACCTGCCTGTTAGTGGTGATTTCTGAGTGCAGAGCCAGGAATGACCCTTGAGTGCCACTGGGTGTTGCCCAAACACTAATCAATCAATCAATAAAGAAAGTTTAAGAAATGGATCAAACACTCCTGAAACTCATTTGGAACAATAGACACCCACAAATAGCTAAAGCAATCCTTGGGAAAAGGAATATGGGAGGCATTACATTGCCCAATTTAAAAATTTTTTTTTATTTAAACACCTTGATTACATACATGATTGTGTTTGGGTTTCAGTCATGTAAAGAATACCACCCATCACCAGTGCAACATTCCCATCACCAATGTTCCAATTTTAAATTGTATTAAAAGCAATAGTTATTACAACAGCATAGTATTGGAATAAAGACAGACTCTCAGATCAGTTGAGTAGACTTGAGTATTTAGAAAATGTTCCCCAGACATACAATCAGCTAATCTTTGATAAAGGGGCAAAAATCCAAAATGAAGCAAGGAAAGCCTCTTCAACAAGTGGTGTTGGGATAACTGGTTAACCACTTGCAAAACAGCGAATTCAGACCTCTATTTAACACCACGCACAAAGGTCAATCCAAATGGTTTTAAGACCTTGATATCAAGCCTGAAACCATAAGATATGTAGAATAACATGTAGGTAAAACACTCCATGACATTGAGACTAAAGACATCTTCAGGCAGGAAACAGCACTCTCCAAACAAGTGGAAGAAGACATAAACAAATGGGAATATATTAAGCTGAGAAGCTTCTGCACCTCAAAGAAAATAGTGCCTAGGATACAAAAGCCACTCACAGAATATGAGAAACTACTCACCCAATAACCATTAGATAAGGGGCTAACATTGAAAATATACAAGGTACTGACAGAACTTAATAAGAAAAAAAAACAATCTAACTCTATCAAAAAATGGGGATAAGAAATGAACAGATACTTCCTCAAAGAACAAATATAAATGTCCAAAAGACACATGAAAAATGCTCCACGTCACTAATTATCAGAGAGATGCAAATCAAAACAACAATGAGGTACCATCTTACACCACAAAGACTGGCACATATCACAAAGATCAAGAACAATAAGTGCTGGCAGGAATATGGGGAGAAAGGAACTCTCATTCATTGCTGGTGGAAATGGCATCTAGTTTACCCCTTATGGAAACAATATGGAGATTCTTCCAAAAACTGGAAATTGAGCTCCCATACGATCCAGCTATACCACTCCTAGGGATATACCCTAGGAACACAAAAATGAAATACAAAAATCCCTTCCTCACAACTATATTCATCACAGCAACTATTTAAAATAGCCAGACTCTGGAAATAACCAAGATGCCCTTCAACAGATGAATGGCTAAAGAAACTGTGGTACATATACACAATGGTATATTATGCAGCCATCAGAAGAGAGGAAGTCATGAAATTTTCTTATACATGGATGTACATGGAATTTATCATGCTGAGTGAAATAAGTCAAAGGGAGAGAGATAGACATAGAATTGTCTCATTCATCTTTGGGTTTTAAGAAAAAAATAAGGACATTATTGTAGTAATGTCCAGAAACAATAGAGATGAGGGACAGATAGACCAGATCACAACATGAAGCTCCACAAAGAGTGGTGAATGCAGTTAGGAAAATAACTACACTAACAACTATCATGACAACTTTAATAAGTCAGAGAAGTACCACCAATTAGAAAAGCCAACGACAGCAGAATAGATACCCATTCTACAACAAACTAGACACAAAGGGAATCACTTATACTAGCAGCACAGGGGCAAAGAAGGGGGATATAGAATGCATGCTGAAAACAGGGTTGGGCGGAGGACAACTCTGGAGGTGAGAATGCCCTGGGTTCAATGCTGCTATATACCTAAAATATTGCTATGAAAGATTTGTAATCCACTTTGGTCACAATAAAAATTGTTAAAAAATAATAAGTGAGATAAGTAGAATGCCTGCTTTGAATATAGGCAGGTTTTGGAAAGGAGGGGTGGCATTGGTGGTGGGAATGTTGCACTGGTGAAGGAGGGTGTTCTGTTTATGACTGAAACCCAACTACAATCATGCTTGTAATCATGGTGCTTAAAGATTTTATATTAAAAAAAGTAATAAAGTCTAACAAATTGTTTAAAAGACAAAAGAAGGGGGGCTCGAGGAGTGTTATTGTGGTAAAGTGTTTGCCTTCTATGTGGCTGACCCAGGGTAGACCTTGGTTCAATCCTCCGGTGTCCCATATGGTCTCCCCAAGCCAGGAGCCATTTCTGAGCACATAGCCAGGAGTCAGTGTCACTGGGTGTTGCCCAAAAACCATAAAAAATAATAAAAATAAGGCCATTTATTCTGTGTCAATTTTGTATCTGACACTTTGCTATATGAATTTACTGTTTTTATTAGCTTCTTGGTAGAGTTGTTAGGCTTTTCTAAATATAGTATGTCATCTGCAAACAATAAGAGCTTGAGTTCTTCCTTTCCTATCAGGGTGTCCTTGATATTTTTTTCTTTCCTAATTGCTACAGCAAGTACTTCCAGTACTATTTTTAACAAGAGTGGTGAGAGGGGCATCCTTGTCTTGTACCAGATTTTAGAGGAAAGGCTTTTACTTTATCTCCATTGAGAATAATATTAGGCATTGCCTTGTGGTAGATGGCTTTGAATATATTGAGAAATGTTCCTTCCATTTCCATCTTATAAAGAGTTTTTACTTTGAATTGGTGTTGGACCTTATCAAATGCTTTTCTTCATCTGTTGATATGTTCATATGGTTTTCATTTTTCCTTTTGTCAATATTATATTATGTTGATTGATTTACATATGTTAAACCATCCTTGTATTCCTGGAATTAAACCTACTTGGTCAAGGTGTATGAATTTTTTGATGAAGCATCAGATACTATTTGCCAGGATTTTGTTGAGAATATTTGCATCTGTGTTTTGTTTTCTTTTGGTTTGGCTTTTTTTTTCTTTTCTTTTCTTTTCTTTTCTTTTTTTTTTTTTTTTTTTTTTTTGAGTCACACCTAGTAGTGCTCAGGGGATACTTCTGTTTCTATGCTCAGAAATCGCTCCTGTTCATGAGAGCCGGAAGGTTCTGCCAGCATGGCGTTTGGCAGCCCTCCGCCATGCCAAAGGCCTCTTTAACCAGGCCTAGGAAGGGGTGTGGGACATGGGTCACCCCAACACCCCTCTACCTCCTTCCTCCGGAACTCCAGGGCTTTTCCTGGCCACATGGCTGGGCAGCCAGCGAGGTGGGAATAGCAGCACAATAGGTTCTGGCTTTAGGCCTTACCAGGAAAGTTTCCTTATTAAACCTGTCCATTTTGAAACATAATTGAACATAATGACAAATATTTGGATATCATTGTGTTTTATCTGCTTGTCATAATCTGAAAGCTGTCCAGGAGCTCATTTTATTCCTTTACTCCCTCACTCCCATTTCTTGTTATCCTACATCTAATCATTTTTCTGTACTAATGATTTTTGTTTTGGCCAAGGTGGATTACATATCTTTCACAGTAATTTTTTGGGTGGAGTTTGAAGCTTCAGCAGGTAACACGTCACGGAAAGTTTCCATGCTGTAGGCTTTTTGGCCAAGATAAGGTGAAGATGCAGCCTCGGCTGCCCCCCACAGCCTTCTCTCTCCTTCCTGCCTGTCCCCAGGATTATTCCTGGACACCTGCTCAGGGTCCCAGCAAGTGGGTTCCAGCGAGGTGCAATTTAAAAGAGACCCCAGGCTTCCTTGTTCCTGCAAGGGGCTGGGAGAGGACTGGTGAACTTTCAACTTCCAGCAATTAGGAAGCAAACATCTCTCGGGGAGTTGGAAGCTTCAGCAGGCAAGAAGGGGAGGACATGGCTCCATGTGCTCTTTGCTTGTCCAAATCACAGACCAAAGTGATGTCTTGGAAACACCCCCTCCCTCTTGACTATTTTTAAAACATAAAAGGGACACGTGCATCTCCTTTGTATATCGCAGATGTATTCCCTTAACATCTATAACTCTTTTCGAACATCCTCATAGTGACAATTTTGCCCACTGGATTTGTTATTTGATTGTTTGATTTTCCCCCTTTGAGATCTGTTTTATAAGCAATACTTGTAGAAGAGTATCTCTGTATAGATTTTATGTTTGAACCAAGTTACAGGGAATGTTAGACTTTATTTGTCGGCCCCCAGATGCACCAACAATATCTTGTGGCATTGCTTCTCTTTTGCATAGGCACATTAAAATGAGAAAATAATGCATATGCAAACAAGTTCTTATCTAATAGAGATGGGAACACAAATTTGGTAATGTAATTAGGCCTTTTACCCTGAACATTAGCATAATGATTTGGCTTAGGCCTCAGAAGAATGGGCATCGCCCACACACACCTGAACAATGGATATGATTTATGGAAACAACCACAATTGTCTATAATATTACCAGGATCCAAGCCTCTACCAGAGAAGACCTTTGGCATTGACTTACTCCAAAGAGTACTCCCAACACCCAGGCGACTCAGCAACAGTCTGCATGCAGGGCAGATTGCTCTGCATTTAATGATATGCTGAAACTAGAGGATGCTCCACATCAGCCTGACATCGATGAAAGAAATGCACAGAATCCAGAGTCTTTAAATATAAGAATCTGACACCAACAATACCTAAAGTGTGAAAAAGTTTCACCAGGACCTTGAGAATGACTCGAGTTGGACGGACTGGTATGCCTGGAATCCAGAGTCGATCTTATGCCAATAAACTTCTGGGGTGAGGCCTTTTTGTAATCAGGTCAAGGATTTTTTCCCATTTTCCCTATTTTTCTGGACCTATGCAAACAATGGTGATTGCCACTATCACACCTTTACTATATGTTTTTACTCTTATCCTTTAAGGAAAAAATACAACTTACTGAATTTAAAAACAAATAACTGTAGTAGAATACCTGTCTCGAATACAGGCAGGGGATAGGAAGGGGGAGGGGGTAATGTTGCACTGGTGAAGGGGGGTGTTCTGGTTATGACTGTGACCCAACTATGATCATGTTATTTAAATAATAACATATATATAAAGAAATCGCTCCTGGCAGGCTCAGGGGACCATATGGAATGCCAGGATTTGAACCACCACCCTTCTGCATGCAAGGCAAACAACCTGCCTTCATGCTATCTCTCTGGCCCCTACATCTGTGTTTATCAGAAATATTGTTCTGTAGTTATTCCTTCCTTCCTCCCTCCCTCTCTCTCCCTCCCTCCCTCCCTCTTTTTCTTTCTCTTTCTTTCTTTCTTTCTTTCTTTCTTTCTTTCTTTCTTTCTTTCTTTCTTTCTTTCTTTCTTTCTTTCTTTCTTTCTTTCTTTCTTTCTTTCTTTCTTTCTTTCTTTCTTTCTCTCTCTCTTTCTCTCTCTCCTCTCCTTCTCTCTCTTTCTTTCTTTCTTTCTTTCTTTCTTTCTTTCTTTCTTTCTTTCTTTCTTTCTTTCTTTCTTTCTTTCTTTCTTTCTTTCTTTCTTTCTTTCTTTCTTCTCTCTCTCTCTCTCTTTCTCTCTCTCCTTCTCTCTCCTTCTCTCTCCTTCTCTTTCTTTCTTTCTTTCTTTCTTTCTTTCTTTCTTTCTTTCTTTCTTTCTTTCTTTCTTTCTTTCTTTCTTTCTTTCTTTCTTTCTTTCTTTCTTTCTTTCTTTCTTTCTTTCTTTCTTTCTTTCTTTCTTTCTTTCTTTCTTTCTTTCTTTCTTTCTTTCTCTCTGGTTTAGATCAGGGTGATGTTAGCTTCGTAAAAACTATTAGGGAGTGTTTCTTTTTCTTCAATTCCCTTAAGAGCCTGAAAAGCATTGGTAGTAGTTCCTCTTAAAGGTTTGAAAGAATTTGTTCGTGAATACATCTGGGCCTGGGATTTTTTGGGAAGACTTTTGATTACCATTTAATTTTCTCAATAGTTATGGGTCTGTTTAGATATGTTAGATTAGCCTGGTTTAACCATGGAAGATTACACAAGTCTAAGAATTTATCCATTTCTTCCATGTTCCCTTGTTTTGTGACAGAGAGTTTCTCAAAGTAGTCTCTGTTTACCCTTTGAATTTCGGTATTATCTATAGTGATCTACCCCTTTTCACTTCTAATCCAGTTTATTAAGTTTCTCTCACTCCCTTTGTGAGTTTTGCTAGTGGTTTATCAATCTTATTTAGTCTTTCAAAGACCAACTTTTCTATAGTTGATCACATTGTGTTTTTTGGATTACAATTCATTAATTGTTGCTCTAAGCTTTGCTATTTTCTTCTTCCTACCTATTTTTTTATTTTGTTGATCACTTTTCAATTTTATAAGCTGTGTCATTAAGTTATTTATGTAGGATCCTTCTTCCTTTATGATATGTGCTTGCAAAGCTACTAATTTTTTTCTTAATACCACTTTTGTTGTGTCTCACAAATTCTGATAATTTGTGTCTTCATTTGCATTTGTTTCCAGGAATCATTTAACTTCCTCTTTGATTTCATCTCTGACCCACTGGTTGGGTCATAAGTGAACTGTTTAATTTCCAGGTGTTAAAGTATTTCTTCTGCATCTCTTTGAAATTCTCATTTCTATATTTATTGAATTGTGATTTGAAAATGTAGTCTGTAAAATTTCTCTCCTCTTGATTTTATGGAGGTATGTATTATGGGACAGTATATGGTATCTTGGAAAATGACCCATGTGGATTGGAGAAGAATGTGAATCCAGTTTTCAGGGGTGGAGTGCCCTATATTTTTTTCTAGGCCACTTTATTCCATTTCTTCTTTCCAAGCTAATATATTCTTGTGGGTTTCAGCCTGTTGACCATCAAGGGTTGGCAGGGCCATGTTTAAGTAACTCCCACTATTATTTTGTTTCTACTGCTGTCTTCTTTCAGATTTGTCAACAATTGTATTAAATAATTTGCTGGTCCCTCCTTGGGTGCATATATGTTTAGGGATGATATTTCTTCCTGTTGTACATATCTGTTAATTATTACAAAATGTTCATCTTTGTCCCTTATAACTTTTCTACATCTGAAGTTTTTTTATCTGATATTAATATGGCTACTCAAGCTTTTTAAGGCAGTTGTTTGCTTATTAAATTGTTCTCTAACTGTTGATTTTGAGTATATGTTTATTCTGATTATTTAGAAGTGTTTCTTATAGGCAGCAGAGTTTTGGATTCAGTTTTTGGATCCATTTTGCCACTCTGTGTCTCTTAAGTGTTGTGTTTCATCCACTGATATTGAGAGATAATTGTCATGGGATTTAGTGCCATCTTTGTGAGAAATTTGGTGTTTCTATTAGTATATCTTGCCTTAAATAGACTTTTCCGTTTGTCTTGTAAGGCTGGTTTTGACTCTGTAAAGTTTCTGGCCTGTTGTTTATCTGTGAAGCTACGTATATGTCCTTCAAACCTGAATGTGAGTCTGGCTGGGTGCAGTATTCTGGGCAAAGCATTCATTTCATTGAGTGTTGTCAATATGTCCCACCACTTTCTTTTGGCCTTGAGGGTTTCTTGTGACAGGTCTGCTGTAAATCATAAGGATGCTCCTTTGAATGTAATTTCCCTTTTTGATCATGTTGCTTTAAGAATTCTATTCCTATCTGTGGGATTCACCATTGTGACTAGGATGTGTCTTGGCATGCTTTTCTTTGTGTCTCTTTTATCTGGTACTCTTCAGGCATGCAGGATTTGGTTGCATGCAGTCTTTAGATTTGTAAGTTTCTCTGCAATGATGTCCTTGACTGTTGATTCTTTTTGGGGATTTTCTTCCTGAGTTTCTGGGACTCCAATGAGTCTTCTGCTGTTTCTGTTGAGTTTATTGAAGACTTCTATTTTTTTGTCTGTTTACAGCTTTGAGTATTGTTTCCATCGTCTAATCATTTGCTTTAAGGATTTTTTCCAATCTCTCCTATTTTATAGGAGATTATATTATGATTATATTATATATAATATATAGAATATATTATATTATTATTATATATAGGAAATTATATATAGATCTTTCAGCTCACTGATTCTGTCCTCAGCTGCTACTACCCTGTTGGAGAAGCTTTCCAGTGAAGTTTTCATTTTGCCTGTCATGTTTTCAGTCCTATTATTTTAGTTTTGAGTTCTCTTATTTACACTTTTATATCCTTTTTTTTCTTACTTGTGATTTGTTCACTTCATCCATGCTTTATTTGAGTTCTATGCTTATCTTTCATATTCTCTAAAAATCTTAGAAGCTAAATAGGTGGTTGGCACTTTTTATTTCATTAGAGCACCTTTGTTTTCTATGCATGATGTTGTCCTGTGTTGTTTCTCCAGTATCACACTTGTAGTGTGGTCTTTTCTATGTGTTATGCTGTAGTTCATTAGGGTAGATGATGTGTACCGCTGCAAATGGAAGCCGAGAGGTCTCATTACTATGGATCCACCCTTCATAGGCAGAGATATCCTACCTCTGGTGATGTGCCCTTCAGAAGATCTTCTCTGCTGTGCCCTCAACAGCTTTTCTGGGTGGAGTGGTTAGGCCACCTCACAGAGCAGAACAGAGGCCTTGTAAAATGCCTTCTATTTGTCAAAGCACATGGAGGAGTCCTACTTTTCTGTTCTTGGGCACTTGGGTTGTTTCCAGATTCTGGATATTGTAAATAGCACTGCATAAATATAGGGATGCAGAGGGCTTTTCTGAATGATGTTTTTGGTTTTCTAGGTTTTATCTCAAGAAGTGGCACTGTTGGATCATATGGGAGCTCAGTTATTTGTTTCGTGAGGAATATCCATATTATTTTCCAACAAAGTTGAACCAGCCTATATTCCCACTAGCAGTGAATAAGAGTCCCTTTATCTCCACATCCACTTCAGCTCTGGTTGTTCTTACTCTTTGTGAGGTGATATATCATTTTTTTTGTTTTGTTTTTTTTTGTTTTGCATCTCCCTGATGATTAGTGATGTTGAGAAATTTTCATGTGCCTTTTGGCCATCTGTTTTTCTTCCTTGAGGAAACATCTGTTTACTTCTTTTCCCATTTTTAAATAGTAACCCTATTTTCTTGCTAAGTCCTACTAACAACTTGGATATTACTCCTTTATCAGATGCATATTATATGAATAATTTCTTCCATTCTGTGGTACTCTTTGTGTCCTTGTAACCATTTCCTGTGAGGTACAGAAGCTTCCTAGGTTAATTTAGTCCCAATTGTTTGTCTTTGCTTTTACTTGCTTGGCCAATGGTGTTTTCTCCTTGGCAACACCTTTTGCTTCAATGTTATGGATTGTTATTTGTTTTTATCTGTGTACCTTATGGTTTCAGATCTGAAATCAAGGTCTTTGATCCATTTTTATTTGACTTTGTGCACAGTGTTAAAGAGAAGTCTGAACTCACTTTTCTGCATGTAGTTAACCAGTTTTCCCAACACCACTTGTTAAAACGGCTTTTATCTGGATGCACTTGATTTATTTTTTGTCTAGTTACTATGATAAGTAATTCCAGTAGTAAATTGACTAGAAGTGGTGACAGGCAGCAACCTTTTCTTACACCAGATCTTAGAGAAAGGGCTTTTAGTTTGTCCCCATTGAGTATATTGCTTGCCTTGTGCTAAATGGCTTTGTCTATAATGAGAAATGTTCTTTCAATTCCCATTTTGTTGAGAGTTTTTATTATGAATGGGTACTTGAACTTATCTAGTGCTCTCTCTCCAGTTATTGACATAAACACATAATTTTTATATTTTCTCTTTTGATATGGTTTATTATATTGATTGACTTGTATATGTTAAATCAATTTATCCTTAAATGAGAAAATATTTTTAACAAACAACCTTACAAACATCACTTGCAGCCAAAGGAGCAATCATCCTTGCTCAAGAATATCTATACATATTCCTCTGGCACACTTGCTTCCTTTCATAATAATTTTAATAAAAATTTTATTTATGATATCTCTAATCCAAATGAACTTGTTCACACTTATTATTTGTCTTGTTACCTTGGCAATCTTTCTGGTTTCTATTTATTCAAGGGTTTATATTCCCACTTGGAAAGTATAGTTTATAAGGAAATTAAAAATTAATCATATTGTCTAGTAATAGTAAAGTTTCCCGAAAATTACCTTAACTTGTGGATCTGAAGGGCAAGATGATGGTGGACCTTTAGGCCAATCACTTGTACCATTTATACCACAACATTGTAGCTAAAAGTTAAAAGACAAAAAAAAAAGTATGATAATTAGGTAGTCAACATAAATAAAACTGCAGGCCTTGGAGAAAAACATTTAGATATATTACATTAGATATACTTTAGATATAATTACATTGGAAAAAATTAAAACTAATTTGACTGAATTTTCTGCAACTAGAAATTATTATACTGTTCTATTCATATAGCTATTAAGGCATATATCATTTATTCATATACTACACATAAAAAATTTTACATCCATGGAATTTTATAATAGAAGGCTATTCAATTTAAAAAGTCTAGGATATAGGGGCCTGAGTGGTGGTGCAAGCGGTAAGGCATTTGCCTTGTATGTGCTAACCTAGGAAAGACCATGGTTTGATTCCCTGGCATCACATATGGTTCCTCAAGCCAGGAGCGATGTCTGAGCACATAGCCAGGAGTAAGCCCTGAGTGTCACCAGGTGTGGCCCGGAAAAAGGCAAAAAAAAAAAATCTAGGCTTTTTGGGGCCTGAGAGATAGCACAGCAGTTGGGCATTTGCCTTGTAGGCAGTTGATCCAGGATGGACAGTGATTCGAAACCCAGCATCTCATATGGTTCCCTGTGCCTGCCAGGAGCAATTTCTGAGTGCAGAGCCAGGCATAACCCTGAGTGCTGCTGGGTGTAACTCAAAAAAAAAAAAAATCTAGGCTCCTTAAACACTCCAACGATGATAAGAAGTAGAATAATCATAGGAGGTCAGGCACTAGCCTTGCATATGGCTTAACAATATCCAGCACCACATATGGTCCAATGCTCAACAAGGATTCCCCTCTGAACACCCCTAAATTGACCCAAATACTTCCCCCCCATTTTGGATAAATATATATAAAATAATTTAGTATGGTATATTTGTGTCTCCCTTACATCTTAGTAGTGTTTAAATAATAAGCCTTATTGAGTTGGAGGCAGGAAGAAAGAATTTAGAGAACTTCATACTAATAATCTATATTCTTATACTCTCTTATTTATGATTATTATAGAGTCATTGCTATTAGGCTGTACACATTAGATTCTCAAATAAATGAAGCCTTTTCCAGTCCTTGGGGACTGAAGTTGGGAGATGTTTGGGCTGAAATGAGTATTATATCTATACTTACATATGACTGGATGGAATCCCATGCTGTCCTGGTGCTGTTGTCTAACTGGTAATTCTGTATGCTGTCAGTCAGGCCCTCAGCCACATACTTGTTCAGCTAGACAAGGCACAATTCAGAAAAAAAAAAAAGTCATTATAAAAGGCAGGTGATGGGGCCGGAGAGATAGCATGGAGGCAGGGTGTTTGCCTTGCATACAGAAGGACAGTGGTTCGAATCCCAGCATCAGATATGGTTCCCCGAGCCTGCTAGGAGCGATTTCTGAGCACAGAGCCAGGAGTAACCCCTGAGCATTTGCTGGGTGTGACCCAAAACAAACAAACGAAAGAAAGCAATTGATGTATAGAATATTGATTTTTAATATAGGTTATTGGTTCAGTTTTCTCCTTTCTTCCACTTGAGCTCCCCAGAGCTGAAGAGGTGAGAAATAGATTTTACATATTAGCAAAAAATGTAAATGATGAGATAGTGTACAAGAAAGAGCTACGCAGTATTCTTTCTTTTTTTAAATTCTAAGTTTATAAAAAGAAAAGATAAAGAACAAAGTATGGATTCTCTTTAGACATCAAGCAGATATTGCCTAATTCAAAACACATGGAATAATGGAGGAGGATAATAAATTTATTATTTTCCCATGCATCTTTCAAGGAGTCATCAGATAAAACGTCTGTACTGTTATTTTTCTTTTCTAAATGATAACAGTGTTTGGCTCCATTCTTCCATTTATCATTTATTTTTTTTTCTTTTCTCAACATATTTATTTCCAACCAGTTTCCAACATACAAATCATCAATCCTCAAGAAACCTACATAGATTATTAAAAAAATGAGAAGGGGGCTATATTCTTCAAAAATACAATTTTCATAATATTAAGCATCATCAATCACCTAGAATTTTTTTAAAATGCAAAGAAAGGCTGTGAAAATGTCCACATTGAAGAAAGATAAAGGGATGAAAGAAAACTGGCAACATTTAGTTTTTAACTGCTGCTTACTTGGCCTGGATTGGAAAGGGAAATGTGCTAAGGGTGCCAAAACTGTAGGCGAGTGCCATAGGGGACTCAGGACAGAGGACTGGGACAGAGGACTTTTTTCTACCCAGTTGATTGAGGGAAAGAACCAGCTCCAGGCTGATGACCAGAGAAAGTTTATTCCCTTCCAACAATGCTTCTTTAGGACAATAGGAACTAGGATACCTGAAGGATAACAGAGAGCCAGGGACTTAGGAATGACCCTGGAGCAACACAGTGTTGATATTATTTCCTTTAACCAGAGCTCTCCTTGAGTGAGAAAGAACAGCATAGAGTCAAGCCCAATTAAGAGTCATTAATCAAGGATGGTGGTGGGGATGGCACCCCTCTTTCTGCTGTCTTTCCCCATCTCTGGCGCAATGGTGTCTTCAAAGCTTTCATCTGCAAGGATAATCTCCTGAATGATTGCTCTATGCGGTCCCCTAGAACAAATATCTATAAGAATTTTGACTACCAGGCCGTTTGGGAACAACATTACAGAGGATATCCAACACTATGAAGGGCATTACTGCATCAACTGTCTAGGAATCTAGACAAAACTTGAATATGGAGATAAATTAGACATTAGGCAAAGCACTGCCTCCATGTTACTACATTTACTAAGGTGGCTCATTATTCGGTGGTCATTTAAGAGAATCTCCCTGTTCTTTGGACTAAACATTCACATATTAAAAGATAAAAGATCAAGATGTATGTACCTGATTCTCAAATGGCTCAAAAAATTATATTGATGAAAATAAAGAACAAATGAGAAAGTAAAGTAAGTGTAATGATTTTAATAAATGAATTTTGGGTTGAGTAAATAGTACAGAGATCAAGGTATCTACTCAGTTTTCACCTGTATCTCTTGTTTCACCTGTCCCCTGCCATCTCACTGGGTGAGAGGGAAGCCCAAGACAAAAGCTGTGCTAGGGTTGTCCTGGTGGTCCCTGGACCAAGCAGCAGTTATTCCTCAAGGCCTAGCACTAAATAAGCCTGCTTTGAAATTAACTGGAAATTTTTTGTTTTATTTGTTTTTGTGATTTGTTTCTGTCTTATTTCATAGTATATTTGGTTTGTTTTCCTTTGTGGAAGGGACTTCCCAAGCAGTAGTTATAGATTAAACTTGGGTTGACCAAATACAAGGCAAGTGCCTTCCTTATTAGGCTGTACAATCTTTCTGGCTCCAAACTTTCTTTCTTTTTTTTCTTGTAAGAATTTATTCAAGAGACAAAATTGATTAGCATAATGAGGTAAACCAACATAACATAATATAGTGACATAACATAACATATAATATAATTGATAAAATAATAAAATAATAATACATGTAAGTCAAAGAAAGTTTCTGATTAAAAACATATTTTTCCATAATGGCTCACATATCTTTCACAGTAGTATTTTAGGTACATATTAACATTGAGTCAGGGGAATACCCATCACCAACTATGTCCTCCCCCCATTCCAGTTCCCTTTCTACAACCCATATACCCCACTATAACCCCCCAGGCTTCTAGAGTAGGTGGACCCCTCTTTGTCTGGCTTACTATTAGTGATCACATATCTGTTTGGTCCTGGAACCCTTCCTTGTTTCCCCCTCTATTTAAGAGGTAGAGCTAGAAAAATTGAGGTATGTGGTTTTGTTTGAAGGCAAGAAAAGCAATAAAATGGGGTACAAAATAAGAGGAAAAAAAAGAAGTCAAAAGTCAAATACGCTGAAAATGGGCTGAGTCCCTCTAGAGGCTCAGTTTAAGAGAGGATGTGAAAAAGGTAATTGAAATACCACAACAATACAGAAAAAATATCGAATTAAATAACCGATGAGCACTACAGCAATAAAGACAGGCACCACACAATAGTCTCGGTTCTGAAATCAAATCATGCTCGAGTGCAAAAAGAAAGAGAAAGACAAGACAAAATAAAATAAAATAATATTGGAGACATCAACCGTAATCTCCACACCAAAATAAAGACGTCAAAAAAATTGATCAATCGGTAAATAAACATGTGGAAAAATGATTGTTTTGTGCTTTTTTTCCCCTCCTTTTCTTTATCCCCCTGCATAGGCACAGGAACTATTGGGGATATTGTAGAGGGAATTCCCTTGACCTAGGAGATACAGGGTTTCTCCACCCCTAAAGTATACTGTCATGGGATTAACTCTAGACTCCTTGCATGATCATTTACTCTCCCCTTGCTGCTTTCATGGTGTGTGGAAGACTTCTGCTTTGTCTTGGATGGTAAAATCAGACCTCTGTTTCTAGAGATCTTGGTGGCTGTGCAGCTTAGGGAATGGAGTTTATGAAGTCTTTCTTTGTGGTTCTAGCAGTTATGTTTCTTCAGTGTCATTTTAATCCATCTTCTGTAGTTGGTGTTCTTGGTCGTTATGTTGCTCCTAGACTGGAGCCTCGGATAAAGTCTTTCGTTATGTTTCTGGAAGACCCGTTCAGTTGCGGTTATCTCAGTCAAACTTCTGGAATTGGAGCTCTTGTTTGTTGAACAGATCGTATACCAAAAGCTAGGCTAGAGCTTTTTGTTGCTGTTGTTGTTGTTGTTGGTCCCTGGATGCGTACTGTCCAGTCTTGGTTGCAACAACCAGTATATAGCGATCTTGGCTTTTGCACATATCAAAGGGTGACCTGTTTTCTGATTTTGTCTTATTGATAGCTGATGAGGGAAGACAACTTGCTCTTAGATCAAGTTGTTCCCATTGTCAGGTTATCAATTTAGGACTGGCTCATGTTGGTGTCAGAGCAGCATTGTAAATGCCCTGGAGGGGATTTGGTTCCTTGAGCTGTTGCAGAGAACTCTGTCATATCTATGTCTGGGATTCAGGAGTTAAGGCTGAACGGTCAGTGTCTAGTTCCCTGGAGCCTAAGTTGTTTCCACATGACATACATTCAGTGTGGGAGATATCCCTGTGTTGTAAACAAGTATGAGTTCTTATCCCTAGTAGATAAGAGCTTGTTTTTATAAGTACAATTTCCCCTTTGTTTAATATGTCTTTGCAGGAGGAAGTGGTGCTACATTATATTGCTGGTGGATTTGGGGGGTGAAGAGAAAAGAAACCAGACTCCCGACAAAAACTAAGAATATATATGCTCACACATATCTAAAGGAAAAAAGTTTCTTAAAAAAAAAAAAGAAGATTAAATAAAGATGTAATTAAAGGGATAAAGTGGGGCCAGGAGAGATAGCATGGAGATCAGGCATCTGTCCTTTCTGTAGAAGGGCAGTGGCTCAGAACCTGGCATCCCAAATGGTCCCCCGTGCCCTCAAGGGACGTTCTCCAAGCATAGAGCCAGGAGCACCCTCCGAGTGCTGTCAGGAGTGACCCAAAAGAAGCAAAAACAAATCAAATCCAATAAACTAAATCCAAAAATCAAATCCAAAAAACTAAAACAAGGAAGGCAAAAAAAAAAAAAAAAAGAAAGAAACTAACAAGAATAAAAAAGAAAAGAGAAAAAAAAAACAAAGAAAAAGAGGAGAAAGTGATACAAGAGATCACTTTACATTTGGGAGAAACAGGATAAGAGGTAGTGTTATATAGGTCTATACTTATGATGAAAGAATAGGGTTCACCCTTGTCTTTTGAGATTTCCTTGTGAGGTGTGGGATCCAGGCAGGAAAGTCTTGGGTAGAGTCCTTGCAGTGGGGGTCCTTTGGAGCTAGTTCCAGTATCAAGCCACAGCCCACACTAGGGAGAGGTGATTAGGAGGGCCACACTACATGAGTCTGTCAGGGTGTTGGTTTTGTTTTCTTGCCGGGAACGAGGTGATAGCTTGAGTGGGTGTCTCTTCACTTGAGTAGTGGGTACTGGCTCGTGGTAGGAGGTCTTTCTTGGTGCCTAGTGGATTAAGAGCTGAGGGTGAAGAGTTAGAGTGTGGTGGGAATATCGGGGGTGGGATTGAGGGGTGAAGGGATAATCGGATTTCTGGAGGAGGGAGAGGGGATAGTATATGGGAGGGGTTACATTGGGTATAGGTATGAGTTGTTTGTGGTTTTGGTTTGTCCCTTAAGGAGAATTCCTGTCTCTGTGTGCTCCTGCACACATATAAACATATAGAAGTTAGCTTAGGTGTATGTTAATGTAGAGAGGTGTGGAATGCAAGAGGTGCACTGAGTACTAAGTATAGTACTTTTAAGGAAAGGAAACATTTAATAGATCAACTTTTGGGTATGTATAGGTTTTGTGTCTCGAGTACTGAGCATTATGTTAGTGAGGTCTATCTATCTAGGTGTTTACAATTTTCAGTTTTGTCCCCAGCACCCTATATGTCAGCATTCCTTTCCTATAGAGGAGGTAACCATGTGGTTTTTATTTGACATAAATTGAATTGATGATAGTGAGGAGGAGAAGGTGGAAGAAGAGGAAATGGAAGACAAGAAGAGCGAATAGGAAAAACTAGACAAAACGAAACAAACCAGCAATCAAACATCAAAAGCAACAAAAATATGAAGTAATGAGAAGAGAGGCTATAAGAGAAAGGGCATGTTAGTTTGGTTGAAAGGGTTCGATGCTTAGGCCCTGTGTTAAAAATCCGTAGGTCTCGGTTGTTGCTTCTGTGATCTGGCTGGTCCTGTGCTTTAGGTCCTAAAAGAAGGCATAATCTAGAGATAAAGGGTATGTTAAAGAGTTTTATCTGGCCACTTTCATGCTTCAAGCAGAGTATGGTGCCTCGTGTGACTGAGCACCGAGGTACCACCATAGGATGTCACACTTTGTATCCAGGAACCCCTATGGACAGAAAAACTGAGAGGTTATTTTAAAAGTGGTAAGGATAAGTCATTCAAATATATTTTTTTGAAGTGTTTCCATCGGACTCAGTAAGTTCCTGTCGTAATCTTTACCTGTAATTTTGTATATGATCCCTAGTAAATTATTATGGCCTTTGTAGTAAAACGATAATTACCTATCTGTTTTCTCTATGCTGTTGTTTCTGTTGTTTCTCATTTTTTTATGATATAATGTGTAGTTGGGCTTTGTGTTGTTTCTGTCCCCTTTGTTTTGGGTTATACTCCCCAGTATATGGTGATTATTACTGTGTTTGAGGTTCCTATCCTGTTACACCCTGTTACTTAATTGTGGGGTATTGGATGTATATCTGGTGTATATTCTAGGTACTTCAGAATAGTGCTATCATTCTGTGTTTATCTTTCATCTTCTGGCTTGCTTCATTTAACATATGTTCTATGTCCATCCACGTTGCTGCAAAGTCTGTGATTGTATCATTTCTGACTGCCATGTAGTATTCCATTGTGTATAGATACCACATCTTAATAATCCACTCATCTGTTGTTGGACATTGAGGTTGGTTCCAAGACTTGGCTATTATACTGAGTGCTGTGATAAATAGTGAGGTTCACACATACTTTGGAATGAATGTCCCTCCAACTTGGGGGTAGATACCTAGGAGAGCAATTGCTGGGTCAAATGGGAGCTCAATTCTGAGCTCCTTGAGCACTCTTCAGACTGTTCTCCATAGGTGTTGGACTAGGGGGCATTCCCACCAGCAGTGGATGAGAGTGCCTTTCATACTGCATCCCCACCAACACAGATTGTTCCCATTATTTTTGATGTGGGCCATTCTCACTGGTGTAAGGTGGTACCTCATTGTTGTCTTGTATTGGATTTCCCTAATGCTGAGTGAAGGTGAGCATGTTTTCATGTGTTTGTTGGCCATCTTTTGGTCTTCCTCGGAGAATTGTCTATTCATTTCATCTCCTCATTTTTTATGGCTTCATTTGGTTTTGGGGGACTCAGCTTTCTGAGTGCTTTGTATATTCTGGTTATCAGCCCTTTATCTGATGTGTTAAGTGCGAAAAATTTTTCCCATTCAGTTAGCTATCTTCTTGTCTTGAGTTGGGTTTCCTTCACCATGCAGAAGCTTCTTAGTTTGATGTAATCCCATTTGTTTATGTTTGATGCTAAAATTCTTGCCATTGGTGTTCCATCCTCAAAAACTTTTTTAATATATAGGTCTTCGAGTGTTCTGCCTATTTTTTCCTCAATAAACTTTAAAGATTCAAGTCTGATTTCGAGGTCTTTGATCCATTTTGAGTTGACTTTTGTATAAGGAGTGAGGTATGGGTCAATTTTCAGTTTCTTACAGGTGGTTTTCCAGTTGTACCAACACCATTTGTTGAAGAGACTTACTTTGTTCCATTTCAAGTTCTGGGCTCTATTGTCAAATATTAGTTGACTGTATATCTGGGGATTTATTTCTGGAAATTCTGTTCTAACCCACTGGTCTGAGGCTCCCTTTTTGTTCCAGTACCATGCTGTTTTGATCACTATGGCTTTATAGTATACCTTAGATTAGGTAAAGAAATGCCACCCATCTTCTTGATTTTAGTATCTGTTTGGCTATTCTGGGTCTTTTGTGGTTCCAGATGAATTTTATGATTGATTGTTCTAAGTATTGAAAGAATGATGCATGGATTTGGATGGGGATTGCATTAAATCTATATAGAAGTTTGGGTAGGATCGTCATTTTCATTATGTTGATTCTACCTATGATTCTACCCATGAGCATGGGATGTTCTTCCATTTCTTAGATCTTCTTCAATTTCTTTCTGAAGTGTTTTGAAATTTCTCTGATATAAATTCTTCACTTCCCTTGTAAGGTTGATTCCTAGGTACTTGATATTTTTTGAAACTATTTTAAATGGAATTGTATTTTTAATCTCTGTCTCCTCAGCTTTGTTGTTTGTATAGAGAAACACTACTGTCTTTTGTGTATTGACTTTGTAACCAGCCACTTTGCTATAATGGTTAATTGTTTCTAGGAGTTTTACTGTGGACTCTTTAGGGTTTTCCATGTATATCATCATATCATCTGCAAAAAGAGATAGTTTGAGTTCCTCTTTCCCAATTTGGATCCCTTAGATTCCCTTCTCTTGTCTAATTGCTATTGCAAGGACTTCTAAGATTATATTGAATAAGAGTGAAGAGAATGGACAGCCTTGCCTAGTTCCTGACCTTAGAGGAAATGCTTCTAGTTTTTTGCCATTAAGGATAATGTTGGTTGTGGGCTTTTCATAGATTGCTGCAATTATCTTGAGGAAGGTTCCTTCTAACCCTATTTTGCTAAGTGTCTTCAATATGAAAGGGTGTTGGATTTTGTCAAACATCTTCTCTCCATCGATTGATATGATCATGTGGTTTTTTATTTTTTTGTTGTTGATGTGATGTATGATGTTGATTGATTTGCGTATGTTGAACCAACCTTGCATTCCTGGGATAAAACCCACTTGTTGGTTTCCTGGTCATTTTTGATTTGCAGTTTTCCTTCAAGTACTACTATGTGCTTCTCCATGTCTGTGATTCTGCTTGTCTGGCTTTTTACAGTGTCTGTTAATTCCTTTAATTGCTTTTGTATGGAGTCTCTCATATTCTGTATCAGATCTTCTTTAATTTGGCTAATTTGTTCCTCCATGGATTTCTTGTACTCAGTGGCTAGAGATTCTCTCATTTCCTGTACCATGGCTTGCATTTCCTTTCTCATGGCTGCTTTTAAATCTTCATCTCTTGGATCTGTGCGTTTTGGTGGACTTGGGAACTTAGTAGGAGTTCTCTCTGTATCTCCAGCTGGTGTGGCTTGGAGAGCAGTGTCTTCTGATTTTGGCCTGCTTTTGCTCCCTGAGATGTTGGGCTGGGTCCCTTCTCTGGATTGCAGCTCTGAGTGGGACTGTTGGGTGGGCTGGCTGAAGTTTGGCCTCTAGTGTGCCCTTTAGCGGGAGCCTGATTAGTGTTCCCTGCTCTTGCTGCCAGCCAGTGCAGTACCACTTCGAGCTACAGTGGTGGGGGGTGTTGTTGAGCCTGGTTCCTTTGCCTTCTCCTTGCCCTCCCCTACCTGGAAGTCAGTAGAGCTCCGCCACTTTCAGGCCTCTGTCGAAAAACCCTCTTGTCTATGGTTCCTAGCCTGTCCCAGCTTGGGGGCGCTAGAGACCTCAGAGATGCGACGAGGAGGGAGGGGCAGAGGCAGTGGGAAGTCCCCTGGCAACTGCTGCCCCAGGAGACCTCACAGCCAGGACATGGGGAGGGGTGGAGGCAAAGGACGGTCTCCTACCTGGTGCCACCTCTGAAACCTCACAGACGCGACAGGGGGAAGGGCGAACACAAAGGACGGTCTCCCACCTGGTGCCGCCTCTGGAACCTCACAGACGCAACTAATATTTATTTTTATTATAGGTCTTACTTCTTCCTCTTTCTCAAGAATGTGGAAATGAGAGCCAGAGCAATAGTATAGTGGGAAGGGCATTTGTCTTTCATGTAACTTATCTGGGTTCAATCCCCAGGTTCAATAGGTCCCCTGAGCCTACTTGTGATTTCTGAGCACAGAACCAGTTGTAGGACCTAAACATTGTCTGGTATAGGTCCCCAAAACCAAAAAATAAAAAAGAAATATGAAAATGAGTTATATTTTTTTACCACTTACCTTCTGTTCATACAGGAAGAGTAAGATAGCCAAGGTCACCTCAGCAAGAAGGATAATCAAAAGTAAAACAAAGAACTAGGGAAAATAAAAAAAAAACATGATTATAGAGTTAATTTGTTCTTCCCAATCCCACTACACTTTAGGGAGGTTTAGACATTACTTTTCACATGTGCAGAGGTGTTTGTTCCTGTTTTCTTAGTTCTTTATAAATCTTATCTTATTTTGTAATGAATGTGTTATAATACTACAACTAAACAGCAAGTATCTACAGATATCAATTTTCTACCAATGTTGATCTTTCCCATTGTTCCTATTGAACTTTATGTAGCCTATTAGACTTTAAATAGATGCATATAAATATGAAGAATCAATAAAAACAATTTAATATTAGCCTCTTGAAACAATTTATGAAAAGGAAAAGTAAACTAAACTATGTGAAAATCTTATGTAGCTTTGTGACAGAGAAGCATCATATGCATTTATGGAGGTCATTGTAATTAAAATATTTAGAAATTAAATTTTCTACCACTAAGAAATCTAAGTCACATCATTAAAATTCATATTAGTGGAAGAGGAATTTAGTCAAATTAATGATATTTTGTTTCAAACACATATGAAGAATTAAAATACTACAATTTGAAATTATAAGAGTGAGAGTACTTTTAGCAGTTTAAAATGAATGCTAAGGAGGACTTACACCTGAAACTCCACTCAAAAGAACAATAGTGTTGGACATACTTGACTGACCAAAATGACCAATCCTACATTCCTATGATTTCCGTAAACCCATGGTGGGCTGCTAAGAAACATCTTACCTATGACTTAAGACATTGTATAATCCCACTTAGGACACTACATGTGTATCTCAGGACTCACCGACATAAGTAAGCACTTGTTCTCTTTGATGGAGCCCATACAGGCAAGGAAGGCAACCACCATGATAATGGAGCCCACGATGATAAGCACATTACCCAGTGTGAGGAAGGGGAGTTTATGGAAGAGTACTCCGAAGTTGTTGTGGACCATAAAGTAGATCCCAAAACCCAAAATGCAGCAGCCACAGAACTGAAATAAAGAATTTAATAATATTTTGAATTATGATGTGGGTGTTTAATAGCTCCTATTGTCTCACTTATTTGATATGATAATGATTTTCCTCTATTTGTTCTATATAGGCTTATATTTTCTATTTTTTTTTTACCCAGTTTCTCTCAAAAGTCCTGTGAAGTGCCGCTCACTCTACATTTCATCAATTAGATACCAGGAGAAAGGCTGAAGAGTTGGCTAAAAGAACTGAGCAAATGCCTTCTATGCAAGAAGCATAGGTTCAGTTATTAGCATCACATAGTCCACTAAACACTCCAGGAGTAACTATTGAGCACATGTTGAGGAGTAGTGTTTAGTGTTTAGAGTGTTATCACAAAACAAATGAAATCACAAAACAAGCATATTCCTGTGGTAACACAGTAACTTTATGCTTCCTATTTCTGGGTTATTGTTTCCCCATGTACTTACACATAAATTTCCCTTTGTAAACTGCAATGACATAGGAGTGATGTTATTTATTGAAGTTTTAGGGCTTCCTTTGATGGTGCTTAGGGAACTATCATGTTACTTGGGATGGAACCAGGATTGGCCACATGCAAGGAAATTACCTTAACTTCATTAAGACTATTCTATACACATAACTATCCATTCAACACCTGAAATCCATTGGTTGAATTTGATATGCGAATCATCACCAGAAAAGGCAACTGATTTGCCTTTCATGTAACTGTTCCCCCTTTTCAGGAATAAGTGGGAGGCAACAGTAATTTGATACACAGAATTTAGTCATGTTTATCATTCAGAGATGTCATCTAGGAACAATAGAAGCCCATATCTACCAGTTTCTCCATAAATAATTACACATGTAGCTTTCAATTTTTGAATATGTACAAGAATGAGAAGGAAATTATTACCTTATTCTGAGCTTATGCCTCACATACTCCAGGTACACAGGATCTGTACCCCATGTCAGTATTTTCAGTGGAAAGAAGCAAAATATAGTTGAAATGTGAGTTTACCCATAATCAGAAGAGATATACTTACCCAAAAAAGCAAATTGAAGACAAATAGGACATACTTCAGCAATTTCAAGCTACTCATTCCCATGATGACCTAAGAAAAGTAGAAGAAATGAAAGATAATAACTTAATCTTCAGGTTATTAACAGAGTTCAATGACTTCAGTTGTTTAGAATTTAGGAATTTTCATTATTGATTTGATATTTTGGACAAAGAGAATCTACATCAGGTGATGCTCAGTACCTATTCCTGAAGCTGTGCTCAGGAGTCACTTTTGGCTATATATAGAGCACCATATTTGTTGCTGGGACTTGGATGGTTGTTGGCCATGTTAAGGCCATGTTAGGGCAAGAGCCTTAACCTGGTAATATTTCTCAGGACCTCCAGCATCAATGAGGAATTAAACTGTGGCTCTCCGTTGTGAAATGTTCCTAAATACTGTGTTCTCTTAATCTCTGAAACTAGATCCTGATCATCTTGTCTTGGACACTCAATTTAGTTTCAGTTTAGCAGTCCAAAAATGTTAACACTGATTTAAGACTCTAGAAGAAAGCAACATAGCCATTTACAAAAAAAAATAAAAAAAAGGATGAGTCACAGTGAGAGGCAATAGTTGAGTCAGTACTTAGGAATGATGACAACTTTAGAGCTAAAGTGAAGGCTGTGCTCATCAGTCATATGTGGAGGTCATTTTCCGTAAGCAGTTCCTCAAATTGCTTGCAAACAATTCCTTAAATTTCCATTGTTACATTTGTATTATAAATGTCTTCAAGTGAAAGGGCAGGGACGAGGGACATGTCTTTGTTTCATTATAGTTTACTGAGAAACAAATACAGTATATAGTGTCAATCCTGTGGGAAATGCCAACATAACTAAGCAAACAGTCCAGCACTCAATAACTGGAATACATAATGATCTAATTTTTAAAAATTGCTTATTTATTAAAAATTAATACTAACTTGAATGTTTTACATGATTCTATACATTGAATCTAGTATCTCCTAGACTAAGATGTGTTTATTATTAACCTTATTTTTATAACAATTCTTAAAAATTAATTTAACTCTTAGAATATGATAGTTATCATTATCTTTAAATTCTTGAAAATTCTTACAAAATCTTTTCATCCCAAAGAACAGTATCAAGTGTCATGAAAATATAAAGATTTTTCATAGGAACAATTAAACAATATTTATTGATGAGGTGTCATTAAAGGTTACATATTCAAATGAATGCAGAACAGCTATATACCAATTCAATAGCTAGGTTTACAGTTTACAGAAACATTAAAAATGGGAGAGAGGAGATGAGCAATGAATTTCCTGAATAGCATATATGGTCAGTCAGTAGATATATGAAAAGGTATCATCATCACTGGCTATTAGTAAAATGCAACTAGTGAAAATGAAATATATAAAAAGACAAGAAATAGTCACTGTTGGAGATGTGGTAAGAATGTAGCCTTCATTCACTGTCGGTAGTAATGTCATGTGGTTCTAAAATACTATAGGTATTCCCCCCCAAATAAAAGTAAAATTAGGGCCAGATAAATAGTTCAGTTGGTTAGGCATTTGCTTAGCACTTCACCCTGGATTGACATCCCAGGCAATGTATATGGCCTCCTGAGAACCACCAGGAGTGCTGCTCCAAGCACATAGCCAGAAGTAAGTCTGAGCATGGTTGGGTTTGACCCACAAAACAAATCAAAAAAGAGCTCACTGGGAGCGGAGGGAAAAAAAAAAGAGCTCACGTACAACCTAGTAATCCCACTTTTTGGCATCCACACACCAAAAAGAGAAACATAAGCAGATAAATGCACACCTGTATTCACTGCAGCACTTTGTACAGTATCAGGATAGAAAAGCACCCCAAATGTCCAAATACAGATGCATGCATCAAGAAGTTGTAGTATGTGTTTGGAAATCTACAGCTCTGTAAGAAAAGATGATATCATGCAATGTGGATAAAATTGGAAGGTATAATGAGTGAAACAAGTCAGAGGGGGGACAAATACTGGATGATGACTTTTATCAGTAGAATATTGAAATTAAAAATACACACCACAAGAAAAACCCAAAAGACAATGGGAAAAACTGTACTTCCAACATAGGCATAAAACCTGTAATACACCACCTCTTTACCTGCTCTCCCCCAAATGTAAGGTAGTCCTCTGTACCACTTTGGTTCCTTAAAAACTTCGCTAACTTATTTTATTTTTATTTATTTTTCTTTTTTTTTGTTGTTTTGTTTTTTGTTTTTGTTTTGTTTTGTTTTTAATTATTTATCTTTTTTAAATGATTGTCCTATATATATATTGGTGAGCACATACTTTTTTAATTCCTTTTTTTTTCTTTTTTCCCTCGTTTTTGGGTATGTGACCTGTTACGGTTATCCCATCAATCCACCCACAAATATACAGACATTATAATGTAACACCACTTCCCCCTGCAAAGGCACACTAAGTAAAGGGGAAATCTTACATAAAAAAAAAAAAAAAGAGCTCCTATCTACTAGAGATAGGAACTCATAGTTGTTTATAATATGGGGATATCTCCTGCCTTGAAAATATGTCATGTGGGGCCCGGAGAGATAGCACAGCGGTGTTTGCCTTGCAAGCAGCCAATCCAGGACCAAAGGTGGTTGGTTCGAATCCCGGTGTCCCATATGGTCCCCCGTGCCTGCCAGGAGCTATTTCTGAGCAGAGAACCAGGAGTAACCCCTGAGCACCGCCGAGTGTGGCCCAAAAAACCAAAAAAAAAAAAAAAGAAAATATGTCATGTGGAATCAACTTAGACCTCAGGTGATTAGATACCATTCATTCAGCCTTGAACCCTTGATCCCCGACATAGAAAGGGCACAGCTCTTCACAACAGCTGCAGGAAACAAACTTTATCCGGGACAGCCTTGATACGGCGGGACTAACAACAAGGCCCAGCTCTAACATGATATCCTGACAACGAGGAAAATGCGAACATCTTGACCTTAGAGCAGACTAGCCTACCTTACCAACTAATGAGAAGACAAAACCAGAAGTCTTGGCACCCTTTGGTAAGTCCAAAAACCAAGATCGGGATTTGCAGATGACTGGCTGCAAGAACCACGACCAGACTGTATACATCTTGGGATCAATAAAAAAGCCCTAGTTTAGGGCTTGAACTATGACCTGCACAATAATCATGATCCCCAGTCCCAAAGGTCCGGCAGAGACAATTGTAACGGAATGGGGCTTTTGGAAGCACAAAGAAAGACACTATCCTAGGTGCCACCCTAGGTTCAGTGCAAAGACCAAGATCACCAACCACAGAAGATGGATTAAAATGACACTGAGGTAACAGAACCTCTAGAACCACAAAGACTGACTTCATCATAAGTCCCTCCTCAGGATCTGTGCAGATACTGAGACCTCTAAACATAGAGCAGAAGTCTTCCACACACCAAAAAAAAAAAAAAAAAAAAAACACCATCGGGAAAGTAAAGGATCCTGATCATGAGCAAAGTCTAGAGTTGATCCCATGACAGTATGCTCCAAGGACAGAGAAACCCCATATCTCTTAGGCCAAGTGAATTCCTTTTCGAATGACCCCAATATTTACTGTACCAGGGAAGGAGGGAAAAAACAAATACAAAAAGCACAAAATCTTGGTTATTTTTTATATAAATATATATATATATATTACCTTTATTTATTGTTATTATTATTTTTGATTTATTTATCTATTTTGGTCGATTTTTCTGTTTGGGTGCGATTATTGAAAGTGTTGTCCCCAATTATATTTTTTTTTTCTTTCTTCCTTTTTTCTCTTTCGTTATGTGCTATACCATGTTTCTTAATTCAAGACCATGGCGTGATTTTTGTTTGTTTGTTTTAGTTTTTTTTGTTGTTGTTGGTTTGTTTGTTTTGTCTGTTCTTTGAGGTGCTTATTGATATAGCTGGAGTCCTCAATTCATGGGAGGACTGCCCTGGTTTGTCTCTAAGGAGGCGAGATTGGGGAACAGGTGACTGGGCTGCTAGAGCAGTTCACATGATCTGTGGTGGTTATTCATTGAAAATGTACCTCATTATATCTGCTTTTGCTTTCCTTGGGCAGCCCTGTAAGCCAACCCACCAGCTGTTAAGCAGTTTACAAGTAAATGCAATTTTTTTTTGTTGTGGGGTTTTGGTATTTTTTATATTTTATATTACATATTGTTTAAAGTCCTATGAATGTATATGTGTGATTAAAATGGCTTTTTCTGTTTGAAAAAAAAATAAAAACCATTACTTTAAAAAAAAATACAGGAATAGATATTACCCAACAATGACAAATGCTTGGTATTGGATTATAAAACAAAATACAAACAGTCCAGGTATCAAAGGATGGGGAAGGTTTGGAATAAAAGCAGATTACAAGAATTGTAGGAATAATTGAAAGGGTATACCCACTATGGGGGTATGTAAAGGGTTGTAGTTATCTTGTATCCTGATCTGAACACTGTTATACCAAACTAACGAAAATAAAAATAACTATTAAAACAAATAGAACTAACTAACCCTTTTTAAAATTTTTAATTATGAGAACAATGATGCAAAGAGAAGGTAAAGTTACAGTGGAAGGACAATCGCCCATAAACAGAATTATCAAAAAAATCCCCTTGCTGACACCTAAATATTGAACTTACAAAGAAAATTAAGAAAAATAAGGCAGAACCCATGTTCAATTACTTTGTCCACAAGTCCCCCGGTTGTAGTACATTATAGCATTTCTTAGCAATACACAAGCAATCTAAAGCCATGAGATTTATGTGACTCCTTAAACATTGAAGACATAGTATTTTTTATATTCTCATGCACATGCATATTAGTTTAAGTTAACATCAAAAGTTTAAGGGTTTTTTTTTTTAAGGATTAGAGTCAAAAGAGCACAGTAAAAATGGTGTGGCAAATATTGTTTGCATAGGCCCATCAAAATATGGGGACATGGAAAGGAAAAGCCTTGGTCAAAATACAAGGAGACCCTACCCCTGAAGTTTCCTGTCATGAGACCAATTCTAGGCTCCAGGCAAACTAGTTTATTCAATTCAAGTCATTGTCTGTAGTGCCAGTAAAGTTTTATTTTTCACGCAGTCTCTATTGTTAGCATCAGGTTTCTGTATTAAAGATCCTGGAATCTGCACATCCTACGTTGAAGTCAGTCTGGTGTGGAGTATCCACTAGTTTCACCTCACAATTAAGGGGCAATACAGAAAGCCCTGTCTCGTAAGCAGGTCATTGTTGTTGTTAAATCTTCTCAGTGTTAAGGGAAGTCTCTTTTGAGTAGGTCGATGTCAGAGCAGCAGTAGGGTCTTCCCTGGTAGAGGATTGCCTCCAGGTGATGTTATAGACAACCTTGGATGTTTTGTAGATGTCTTCCCTAGATCAGGGGTGAATGGAGAATGCCCATTCTTCTGAGGCCTGTGGCAGGTCTTTATGTCAATAGAACTAACTAACCTTAATGCTTCTCTATACATTAAAGCTCTGCCATGGATATTGAGCATAAGAAATATGATCAAATATAGTGCTGGAAGTTCTTGCCATAGTGATTAGGTAAAAAAAAAGATATCAAGGGCATCCAGATAAGAAAGGAAGAAGTCAAGATATTATTGTTTGCAGATGACATGATACTATATTTAGAAAATTCAAAAGACACTACCAAAAAACCTCTAGAAAAAATAGATTCATATAGCAAAGTGGCAGGCTACAAAATTGACACACAAAAATCAATGGCCTTCTTATATGCCAATAATGATAGAGAAGAAATGGATATAAAAAAACACAAGCCCATTTACATTCGTGCCACACAAACTCAAATATCTTGGAGTTAACTAAACTTAACTACTTAACTAAAGTTGTGAAGGACTTATACAAAAAAACTACAAAACTTTGCTTTAAGAAATAAAAGAGGATACGTGGAAATTGAGGCATATACCCTGCTCATGGATTGGGAGGATTAATATCATCAAAATTGCAATATTCCCCCAAGGTATTGTGCAGATTTAATGCAATTTTGCTAACTATACCCATGACATTCTTCAAAGAAGTTGATCAAACACTCCTGAAATTCATCTGAAACAATAAACATCCAAGAATAGCTAGAGCAATCCTTGGGAAAAGGAATATGGGAGGCATCACTTTTCCCAACTTTAAATTGTATTACAAAGCAATAGTCATTAAAACAGCATGGTATTGGAATAAAGACAGACCTTCAGATCAGTGGAATAGGCTATTCAGAGACTGCTCCCCAGATATACAATCAATTAATATTTGTTAAAGGGGCAAGAAATGCAAAATGGAGCAAGGAAAGCCTCTTCGACAAGTGGTGTTGGGACAACTAGTCAGCCACTTGCAAAAAAACGAACTCAGACCTCCAACTAACACCGTGCACCAAGATCAAATGCAAATGGATTAAAGCCCTTGATATAGACCTGAAACTATAGGTATATAGAACAACACATAGGTAAAACACTCCAGGACATTGAAACTAAAGGCAACTTCAAGGAAGAAACAGTGCTCTCCAGACAAGTCAAAGCAGAAATACACAAATGGGACTATATTAAGCTGAGAAGTTTCTGCATCTTAAAGGAAATAATACCTAGGATACAAAAGCCACAAAGGGGAGAAACTATTCACACAATACGCATCAGATAAGGGGCTAATATTCAAAATATACAAGTCACTGATGGAACTTTACAAGAAAAAAAAAACATCTAACCCCATCAAAAAATGGGGGGAGAAAAAATGAACAGACACTTTGTCAAAGAAGAAATACAAATGCCCAAAGGGCACATGAAAAAAATACTCCAGATCACTAATCATCAGGGAGGTGCAAATCAAAACAACAATGAGGTACCATCTCACACCACAGAGACTGGCACATATCACAAAGATCAAGAGCAATCAGTGCAGGTGGATGTGGGGAAAAAGGAATTTTCATTCACTGCTGGTGAGAATGCTGTCTAGACCAGCCCTTATGGAAAACAATTTGGAGATTTCTCAAAAAACTGGAAATTGAGCTCCCATTTAATCCACCTATACCACTCTTAGGGATATACCCTAGGAACACAGAAATCCAATTTAAAAAATCCCTTCCTCACACCTATATTCATCACAGCACTTTTTACAATAGCTAGACTCTGGAAACAACCAAGATGCCCTTCAACAGATGAATGGCTAAAGAAACTGTGGTACATATACACAATGGAATACTATCTGGCCAGCAGGAGAGATGAAGTCATGAAATTTTACTATATATAAATGTACATGAAATCTATTATGCTGAGTGAAATTGGTCAGAGGGAGAAAGCCACATAATAGTCTAACACTCATCTGTGGGTTTTTCTTTTTTTATTCCTCCCTCCCTCCCTCATCTATGGGTTTTAAGAAAAATTAAAGACATTGAAATAATCTCTAGAGATGAGGGCCTGAAGGACTGACTCAAGATATGAAGCTCACCACAAAGAGTGGTGAGTACAGTTAGAGAAATAATTATGTTGAGAACTATCATAAAAATGTCAGTGAGTGAGGGATGTAGAAAGCTTGTCTTGAATACGGGCAGGGGGTGGGGGAGGGAAGAGTTGGGGGCAATGGTGATGGGAAGGTTGCATGGTGAAGGAGGGTGTTCTTGTTATGATTGAAATCCAACTACAATTATGTAAGTAATCATGGTGTTTAAATAAATAATTAGAAAAGGAAATATGATCAATATGTTAATATATCTTCTAAGTATAAAAGTTAAACTTTGTAATCAAAATCATAAATATAATTTTATAGTAAATATTGATATAATAATACTTTGTGTATGATGGTAATATTTTATATTACTTTGTATTAATCACTTCATAATGCTTTGTAATATTTTGTATATAATGATATTTACTAAAATATTCCATTGTTTTCACTTAGGTTTCTTAACGTGAAAATATAAAATCACATTGCAAAAGATATTGGCAAAGATAAATTAAACAATTATACTTTATCAACAAAAAGACCCAAAAATACATAAATGATAAAATGACTTTAAACATTCAACAACAGATGATAAAAGAAAGTGAGTCATCTTTGAGATATGGGAAGCAAATGACGTAAATTCTGATGGTTTTAGTTGATCACATTGACATTGACAAAGAGGAGAGTCTAATAAGGTACTTAAATTGAAGAGACACTCTTACTGAGATTTAGAATACAAGGCATATGGGATTCACTGAACAAAATAATTGAGAAGAGATTGCTGTACAGAGAGAAAACCACAAAGCTCTACAGAAGTTTTTTAAAAAAACTGAAGTTAGAAAGCTAAATTGTATTTTATTTATTTTATTTATTTTTTAGTGCCACTGAAGCAAATTACCACAATTTTATTGTCTCAATACAGCATAGATTGTTTTTTACAATTCTGAAAGCAATTAGGTCAAATTTAACGCACAGGCAGGGGTGCATTTATTCTGATATATTCCAGGAAATAATCTTCGTTTGCTTTAGTTAGTTTTTAGAAGTCATACTTACACTTTTTATCCTTTTTTTACAACTTTTTTCTAACTTCTTTTGTCTATCACAACCTCTAATTTGTATTTTAGTCATAGTTATTTATTATAAGGGCATATGTAATTATATGAGTCTATTCAGATCATCTAGTATGATCTTTATATCTTAAAATGTTTAATAAGTATCATATCAAGTTCCTATTTGACCTATAAAGTACACAAACATATTTATGGGCTCACTATTTAGCCAGAATTTGATATGTTGATTAGTACATGCATGTAAAGGAATAATTCAGAGTTGAACATATGAACAGTGACTACCATTGATACAGAGTTGGGGTTATAGTCCCTTCTAATCAATAGGAGTGATTATTCAAAGTATACAGATAAATCATGTAAAAAGTAAATGATTCCAAACTGAACACTGTTCCAGATTCATCTATATCAAAGCAAGACATAAAAGCATCAAACATTATTCGAGTACCTTATATGTATTCCCAAGAAAATTTAAATATATAGGCAATGGGAAAGCAACACAGAGCCTCACCATGTTTAATGAATGAGAATGGTGTTCTAAAGAACTACCATTTTATTTTCAAAGAACAAACTCATTAATCTTTTGGGTTGTTTACAGATGTCCAGTTCCTTCATTTCTGCACTAAGTTTTATTATTTCCTTCCTTCAAATAGTATCTGACACTTATATATCCTCTGTGATAAGGACTTTAGAGAGAAAATTATGATGTTCAATTAAATAAAATAAACCCTGAAAAGGACAGTCAATTAGACTCAAGACGATATGAAAGAAGAAATGGGAAAACTTCAAACAAAAATGACAAAACTGAAAAAAAAAACTTGGTAGGCAAAATGAAAAAAAATCTCACTGGAAGGCTTCACCAACAGAGTAAGAACCGCTGATGACAAAGATCAGTGAGCTCAAAACTAAACTGTATAGCAGCTCCATTTCTTAATAATTTGGGATGTATACAATAGTAATCACATTCTTCAACATATATGTAACCAATAAAGGGACAGAAAAATACTTTAAAATTGCTAATAGACTTAAGGAAAGACATCAATAACAACATAGTAGTCAGAGCTATCAACATCACTCTGTCACCTCTTGATAAAGTAACCAGGCTAAAACTCCACAAGGAAATCCTGGCTTTGAAGGAAGAAATGAAAGTTAGGTTCTTTGTAGATATATATGGATTTCATTCTAAAAAAGCTGTATACACATTTCATTCCAATCCACATGGAGCATTGTTCAAGACAAACCACATATGTGCCACAAAATTTAGCTCCATCTAATCAAGAGGATAGAAGTTGTATCAACTAACTTCTCAGAACTTGCTCTTAAAATAGAAGTGAATTACTAACTGAAAGAAAGAAAAAAACATTAACAGCTGGAAATTAAACAGCTCTCTTCTAGAAATCAGTGAGTCAGAGAGGGAAATCATAGAGAAAATAAAAATATTCTTGGAAACCAATGAGAGTGAAGACAGGCATTGTCAGAATTTGTGGGACAGCAAGATGTTATTAAGAGGAAAATTTATAGCTTTGCAAGCATTCATTAGGAAGAAAGGGCCTAATGAATAACCTAAAGTTACAGCTTAAGAAATTGTAAAATGATCAACAAAATGAGCTGAACTCAGGCAGGAGGAAGGAAATAATAAAGCTTAGTGCAGAAATGAATGAACTGGACACCTGTAAACAACCCAAACGATCAGTGAAAGAGTTTTTGAGTTTGTTCTTTGAAAATAAATAACAAGATTGATAAATCATTAGCAAGTCTCAGAGAGAGAGAGAGAGAGAGAGAGAGAGAGAGAGAGAGATCAAAGAAATGAACCAGAAATTAAATGGGAATGTTACAACAGATACTAAAGAAATTCAAAGGATAACCTGAGATTAGTTTGAGAATTGTTATTCCACAAAACAAGAGACTAAAAGAAATTGATATACTTATATACTCGAGTATAAGCCGACCTGAGTATAAGCTGACATCCCTCCCAGTTTTAACCCAAAAATTGGAAAAACTTAGTGACTTGAGTGTAAGCCAAGGTGGAAAATGCAAGCAGCCACTGATAAATTACAAAACTAAAAATATATGCCCAAAACAATTACAATAATTGAGGAATCAGTAAGTAAATAAATAAATATACATGATTACATTTATAATACATGATTGTTTGATATACTGTATACCATTAACATGCCACATTAACCCATAGTATACAATGGCAACTTTAATAAAGTGAATAAACCATTCAAGACAGTAAAGCATTGTAAATAAATGGTTAAAAATTCTGAATCCTAATACTACAAACCCCCTGACTATAAGGATTCAGGATTTATAACATTTTATTTACACGACTTTACTGCCTTAAATGTGTTTCTTAATAAAATGTGCCACTGAATATTGTGAGTTAAATAGTTCAGTGGCATACAGTTCAGTTCAGCCACGACTTGTGGACTCAGCTGAAGCACCACCCCCTCCAGCAGACAGATGGCAGAAGATGACTAGAAACTACATGCATCTGTTTTGTTGCTTGTGCAGCACATATACTAAAATTGGAACAATACAGAGAATATTAGCATGTCCCCTGCATAAAAATAAAACACAAATTCGTGAAGCGTTTTGTATTTTCTAAAAAGAGAAAAAGGAAAAAAACCTGTATGACCCGAGTATAAGCTGAGTTTGGGTTTTGGGGCACAAATTTTGTGTCAGAGAAACTCAGCTTATCCTCTCTAGACCAGGGGTCTCAAACTCGCGGCCCACAGGCTGTTTGCGGCACTCCGTACAACATTTTGTGGCCCGCGGCCGGCCTTCAAATATTGCAGTATTCGCGATTATTCACTTACCGAATAATCTCAATAAAAATCGCATTAGTAAGAAAAAAATAGCATTAAACATTCACATACCCCGAGCAGTTCCGTTCAGGGTATGCAAATGTTTAATGCGATTTTTTTGCGATTTTTTTGCGATTTTTTTCTTACTAATGCCATTTTTTATTGTGAATATTCGCAAATAATCACGAATACTTTGCGCCTAGTGCAGACGTCATTTCTGCTGCTCCTGCCCACTGTCCCTTACATTATTGGAGGCCTAAGGGACAGAAGGGAAAGAAGTTTATTACAGAATTAGATTTTGTCATACCTTCATCATGACTTCATCAAAGCCTGCAGTGAAGAGAAAAATTGATGACAGCACAGACAATTTCAGGAAAAGTGGGAGATGCAGTATTTCTTTGTTGAGCACAGGGGCATCACCACATGTTTTATTTGCTCAGAGAAAGTTGCAGTTCACAAGGAATACAACTTGAAATGCCATTATTCAACTAAACATGGTGAGGAATGTGCAAAATATCAAGGAAATGAGAGAGCCAAGCGGGTTGCCAGTCTTAAAGCATGTCTAATGAGGCAACAAGATTTCTTCAAGAAAGCAACCAAAGAGAATGTTGCATCAGTTGAAGCTAGGTACATGGTTAGTGAAATGATTGCTAAGGCAGGAAACCATTCACAGAAGGAGAGTTTGTTTAAAAAAAAAAAAAGCATGTTACAGGCTGCAAGTATTATCTGTCCGAAAAAGAAAGGTCAGTTTAGCAAAATCAGCCTTTCTGCCAACACTGTGGCAGAGCACATTTCTGACATGTCAAGTGACATTAATCATCAACTGTGTGAGAAAGCAAATGTTTTGATGCATACTCAGTTGCTCTTGATGAGGGCACAGATATAACAGACACTGCACAGCTCAAAATTTATGTCCATGGTATTGATTGAAATTTTGAATTGACAGAGGAGCTGCTCACAATAATTCCAATGCATGGCTAGACCACCACTAATGAGATATTTTGGCATCTGTGTGATGCCATTGAGAATGCAGGTTTGCCATGAAAGAGGTTTGTTGGAATAATAACCGATGGAGCGCCATCAATGACAGGGAGGAAAATGGACTGGTGGCACGTGTTCAAAAAATCTTGAAGAGGGGGGTGTAGAGAAGGCCACTGCTTTTCACTGCATTATCCATCAGCAGGCCCTTTGCAGTAAATGCCTGCCATGTGGCAATGTGATGTCTGTTGTTGTGAACTGCATCAACCAAATCAGATCCAGGGGCTTAAAACACAGGAGGTTCCATGCTTTTTTAGAGGAAATGGAATCAGAATATGGAGATGTTCTGTATTTCACCGAGGTACATTGGCTCAACAGGGGAATGTCCTGAAAAGATTTTTTGAGTCGAGAGAAGTGAAAGCCTTTGTGGAGAAGGATGGGAATGCTGTTTCTGAGTTGAGTGATCACAAATGGCTCATGGACTTAGCTTTTCTTGTTGACATCACACATAAGCTGTATGTATTAAACAAAATGTTACAAGGCCCGGGTCAGCTTATCAGTGCTGCCTATGACAACGTGAGAGCATTCTCCACAAAACTTGTATTATGAAAATGCCAGCTCTCTCAGACAAACCTTTGCCATTTCCCAGCATGCAAGGAACTTGTGGATGCAGGCATACCATTCAGTGGTGAGAAATGTGTTGATGCTATTTTTAAGCTAGAGAAAGAATTTGATCACAGATTTGCAGACTTCAAAAAGCACAGAGCCACTTTCCAAATTTTTGTGGACTCCTTTTCCTTTGATGTGCAAGATGCTCCTCCTGTGCTTCAAATGGAGCTCATTGACCTGCAATGGAACTCTGATCTCAAAGCCAAGTTCAGGGAGATCAGTGGAAAAGCAGACATGCATGGGCAATTTTTGAGAGAATTGCCCCCCAGCTTCCCTGAGCTTTCTCGAATGTTCAAGCTCACTATGTGCCTTTTTGGGAGCACATATTTGTGTGAAAAGTTATTCTTCACATTGAACTTCAATAAGTCAAAGTACAGGTCTAGACTTAATGATGATCATCTTCAAGCCATACTGAGGGTCTCAACTGCTTCCTCCCTAAAGCCAAATTGGTTCAGATTTGTGAGAAGAAGCGCTGCCAAGTTTCTGGCAGCAAGGAATAGGCAAAAGATGCCATGTTCAGAAGAACTGTTCATGATCTTCACTCAATGTTCTATTCATGTTCAGAAGAAATAATTAAAACTGTTAATAATGACGTTTGAGGACTTTTTTTTGTGAAATCCCTTATGCAGCCCTGTCTCACCCCAACTTTGCCTCCTGTGGCCCCCAGGTAAATTGAGTTTGAGACCCCTGTTCTAGACAGTATTCTTGGACTCCTATAAAATCCAAGGTCAAATAAAGATGATGTAGAATACCTGAACACATCTATCACTATTGAAGAAATTGAAATGATAATCAAAAGGCTTCCCCAAAAGAAAAGCCCAGATCCTGGGGCCAGAGCAGTGGCGCAAGCTGTAGGCATCTGCCTTGTGCGCACTAGTTTGACTCCCTGGTGTCCCATATGGTACCCCAAGCTAGGGGCGACTTCTGAGCGCATAGCCAGGAGTAACCCCTGAGCATCACCCAGTGTGGCTGAAAAACAAAAACAAAAAAAAAGCCCAGATCTAAATGTATTCATAGTGAATTCTTTCAAACCTTTAAAGAGAACCTACTGCTAATCCCTTTCAGGCTCTTACAGGTAACTAAGGAAACAGAAATGCTCCCAAGAAGTTTCTAAAAAGCTACATACTGATACAAAAAGCATTTATAGACACTACAAAAAAGGAAACTCACAGGCTGATAGTTTTAATAAACTTGAATTCCAAACTCTGCAATAAAATTCCAACAAATATAACCCAATAATTCATTAAAAATGTCATATATATGACCAAGTAGGATTCATTCCAGAGATGCAGGATGAATAAATACATTCATGCCTGCCAGTATAATATACCATATCAATTAAAGAAAAATGAAAATTATATTATTATAGCAACAGATGGCAAAGAAATTATTTGACAAGATCCAGCACCCATTCATAATAAAAACTGTCACAGGATGGGTATCAAAGGAAACTTCCTCAATATATTCAAAGCTATTTACCATAAATCCACAGCAAACATTATGCTTATAGGTATTTTTTTCCTCTAAGATCTGACACAAGACAAGCTTGTCCACTCTTACCACTTTTATTCAATATAGTACTGTACTGGAAGTATTTGTCATGGCAACAAGACAGGAAAAATATATCATGGACATCCATATATGAAGGGAAGATGTCAAAGTCTCATTGTTTGCAGATGACATGATACTATGTTTCAAAATCCTAAAGACTATAAAAAAACAAAGCTTTATAGTGTAGATTGGCAGAAAACAAAATTAAGATAAAAATTATGGTTTTTCTATATAAAATAGTGAAAGATGAAAGATAACAAAAAACAATCACAATCATTACTGTGCCTCAGAAAATCAAGTACCTTAAAAATTATCTTAGCTAAAGGGTTAAATACCAATACAAAAAATGTACAAAACACTATTTCAAGATAAAAGAGGAATAAAGTAAAAGTAAAATTATTAAATAAATAAAAATAAAATCAAAGAGGACACAAGAAAATGGAAATACAACTCCTCTCATGAAGGATTAACATCATTAAAATGGCAATACTTCCCAATGTACTGTACATAATTAATGCAACCTTTATTTGAATACCCATGACATTTTTCAAAGAAACAGATCAAATACTCCTGAAATTCAGAGGAAAAACAAACCCCCATAAATAGCTAAAAACAATCCTTAAGAAAAAGAAGATGGTATGCATAACTATACTATAAGGCAGTGGTCTTTAAAACAGCATAGTACTGAAATAAAGACAGACCCTCAGGCCCTCAGGTATTTTATCAATTAATCTTTGAAAATGGGGCAAGAAATGGAGCAAGGAAAGCCTCTCCAGTAACTATTATTGGGAAAACTGATCAATTACATGCAAAAAGTTAACCCATACCTGTCTATAATACTATGCAGAAAAGTCAAATCAAAATGGATTATACATAGTCCTTAACCCATAAGGTACATTAAAAAAATGTAGGCAAAACACACCATGTTTTTGAAGTTAAAGGCATCTTCAAGGGTGAAACATCACTAGCGAAGCAAGTGAAAGCAAAGATAAAGAAATGGAACTACATTAAACTAAGAGGCTCTGTACTTCAAAAGAAATGTTGTCTAGGATACAAAGAATTCACCTTAAATGGGAGAACATTCACCCAATACCATCTGATAATGTTAATATCTAAGTATAAGAGGAACTTATAGAGCTTAACATGAAAAAAATATAAGCCAATCCCAAAATAAGAAGATATAAATACATTTCCTCAAAGAAGAAACATACTTGGCTAAAAGACACATGAACCAGGATGGTACAAATTAAGTTGACAATGAGATGTCATAACTACAGAGACTGGCACATATCACAATTGCAACTGAATGGGTCTTCTGGAAACATAACGAAAGACGATATCCTATGCTCCATCCAAGGGCCAAGACCACCAACCACAGAAGACGGATTAAAATGACACTGAGGAAACAGAACTTCTAAAATCACAAAGAAAGACTTCATCGTAAGTTCCACTCCTTGACCTGTGCAGAGACTGAGATCTCTAGATATAGAGGTCTGATTTTATCATCCAGATCAGAGCAGAAGTCTTCCATGCACCACAAAAGCACCAAGGGGAGAGTAAATGAACTTGAAAGGAGTCTATAGACAATTCCATGACAATATATTCCAAGGGTGGAGAAACCAAGGGGATTCCATTTTTGAATGACCTCAATATTTACTGTGCCTATGCAGGAGGGAAGAGAAAGAAAGAAAGAAAGAAAGAAAGAAAGAAAGAAAGAAAGAAAGAAAGAAAGAAAGAAGGAAGGAAGGAAGGAAGGAAGGAAGGAAGGAAGGAAGGAAGGAAGGAAGGAAGGAAGGAAGGAAGGAAGGAAGGAAGGAAGAAAGGAAGGAAGAAAGAAAGAAAGAAAGAAAGAGACAAAAAGCACAAAATCATCTTTTTCTTTCTTTTATCTAGTTTTTGTCGATTTCTTTATTTTGGTGTGGATATTGAAGTAGTTGTCCACTTTTTTATTTATATATTTACTTTTCTTTTTTTTCTCTTCTTTTTTGTGCTCTGTCATGTTTTTTATCTCAAGACCATGACAATTATTGGTGCATATCTTTATTTATCACTGGACATTTTATTTGATACTTCTTTTTGAACTGTTGTGGTGTTTCACCTTCTTTTTTTCCCCTTCGTCTCTCAAACCGAGGATGAGAGCATTTAGAAGGACTCTGCCCATTGTCAGCGCAGTTGATTTTTACCTCATTTTATTACTTTTCTCTTCCTCAAACAAAACCACATAACTTGAACTATCTAGTCCCACCTCCCAATTAGAGGGTGAAGTAATGGAGGTACCAAGACCAAACAGTTATAAGATCACTAAGTAGTAAACTAGACACAGAGGGGACCACTCATTCTAGCAGCCCCTGGGGTGAGGGTGGAGGATATGGAGGCAGGATGGGAACGGAGGTGGAGGGAGGACAATTCAATGGTGGGAATTCCCCTGATTCAATGTTAATATGTACCTGGAATATTACTGTGAACAATATGTAAGCCACTATGATTAAAATAAAAATTATATTAAAAAAGAACAAAACAAACAATGATGGCAAGGATATGGAGGGAAAGGTATTTTCATTTAGTGATGGTAGGAATGTCTATTGGCCAAGTCCTTTTGGGAAACAAAATGGACATTTCTCAAATAAAATCTATAAACTGAGCTCCCAAACAACCCAGAAATATTATATACCCTAAGAACCAAAAGACATCATGCAGAATAGCCTTCTGCATTTCTTTCTTTTTTTTGAAGTCATATAGATGTTCTGTTTAATTGGATGTTGTTTTCTTTTGTTTTCAAAATCCATTCAATACACAAAATATGCTATGTAATTTCTCTAGTGTGTGGTTCAAATGGGATTATATTATTAGATAAAGGAGGGAAATGTTCAAACAAAATCATACATGGAATTTCTAATATGAGGAAAGATGAATTTAATATTAACCAAGTAGCAAGTATGGGAAGATATTAGAATAACAAGTTATTAACTCTCAGGAGCCACAGATGATCCATTTCAGCTCATATTAATCTATTCTGTATATAAGTAGTATATCACTTAACTTTTATTGCTTTTTCTCATAAATTCATGTGTATTTTATTTTTTATTATAATGTTTATTTTGACCAAAGTGACTTACATATCTTTCACAGTAATATTTTAGGTACATATTAACAATGTATCAGGGGAATTCCCATCACCAGAGTTGTCCTCCCTCCACCCCCGTTCCTATCTTGCATCCCATATCCACCACCCTCACCCTCCAGGCTGCTAGTATAAGTGGTCCCCTCTGTGTCTAGCTTACTACTTAGTGATCATACAACTGTTTGGTCTTGATATGCCGCATTATTTCCCCTTCTATTTGAGAGAAGGAACTAGATAGTTCAAGTTATGTGGTTTTGTTTGAAGAAAAGAAAAGCAATAAAATGGGGTAAAAAATCAAATAAGCCGAAAATGGGTGGAGTACTTTTAGAGCCTTTCAACCTCAGTTTGAGAGAGGAAAGGGAAAAAGGAAGCAAAACACCACAACCATAGAAAAGGAGATATCAAATAAAAAATCTAGTGAGCACTACAGCAATAATGGCAAGCACCACATAATAATCACGGTCCTGAAATAAAAACATAACAGAGCACAAAAAGGAAAAAAAATAGAAAGAAATAAAATTGAAAAAATGGAGACAACTTCAATATCCAAACTAAAACAAATAAAGAAAGAAAGAAAGAAAGATTATTTTGTGCTTTTTTTTCCTGCATAGGCACAGTAAATACTGGGGACATTAGAGAGGGAATTCCCTTGGTTTAAAAGCTGTAGGTTTCTCCACCTTTGAAGTATACTGTATGGGAATGACTATAGACTCCTTGTATGTTCATTACCTCTCACCTCAGTGCCTTTGTGGTATATGGAAGGTTTCAGCTCTCTCATAGGTGATAAAGTCAGATCTCTGTATCTAGAGATCTTGGTATCTGCACAGGTCCAGGAACAGAGCTTATGATGAAGACTTTCTTTTTGGTTCTAGAAATTCTGTTCCTTCATTGCCATTTTAATCTGTCTTCTGTAGTTGGTGGTCTTGGTCATTGCGTTGATCCTAGTATGGAGTCTGAGATAGAGTCTTTCGTTATGTTTCCAGAAGACCCATTTAGTTGCAATTGTCTCAGTCAGATCTCTGGAATTAGAGATCTTGCTTGTTGTAAAGATCGTAAACCAAAACCTAGGCGAGGGCTTTTTTTTTTTGGTCCCAGGATGCGTACTGTCCAGCAATCTTGGCTTTTGCACAGATCAGAGGGTGACAGGTCTTCTGATTTTGATGTAGTCAATTTGTTCAAAGTCAGTTTGCTTCCATTTGCTTAGACAGAGGTGTTTCATTCTTGAAGATGCCCTTAGTTTCAATGGGAGGGGGAATTCTGCCTATATTTTGGTCTATGTATTTTGTGATTTCAGGTCTGATACAAAGGTCTTTAATTCATTTTGATTTGACTTTTGTGTATGGTGTAAAAGAGAGGTCTGAGTTCATTTTTCTTTATGTAGTCGAACAGTTTTCCTAGCATCACTTGTTGAAGAGGCTTTCTTGTTTCACTTTGTGTTTCTCGCTTCTTTATCAATAATTAATTGTTCATAAACCTGTGGGTCAATCTTGGATATTTAAGTCTATTCCATTGATCTAAGGGTCTTTCTTTATTCTAAAACCATGCTGTTTTAATGATTACTGTTTGACAGTACAGTTTAAAGGTGGGGAAAGTGATTTCTGCCATCTTTTTTCTTTTTGTCAAAGAATATTTAGCTATTTGTGGACATTTACTTCTCCATATGCATTTGAGGAACATCTGATTCACTTCTTTGAGAAATGTCATGGAAACTTATTTTTAAAAAGAATATTTGTATTTAAACAACGTGATTATAAACATGATTGTAGTTGAGTTTCAGTCATAAAAAGAACACCCCCCCCTTCACCAGTGCAACATTCTATTACTGATACCCCACCCCCACCTGTATTTGAGACAGGCTTTCTACTTCCCTCACTCATTGACATTGTTATTATAGGTCTAAGTGTAGTTATTTCTCTAACTGCACTCACCACTCTTTGAGAGCAGTACTTCCGGCTCTATTCTCTGGGAATTATTTCACTAATGTCTTTTGTTTTCCTTAAAAACCCATAGATGAGTCAAACTATTCTGTATCTCTCTTCCCTTCTGACTTATTTCACTCAACATAATAGATTTCATGTCCATCCATGTACAGTAAAAGTTTACGACTTCATCTCTACTGACAGCTGCATAATATTCTATTGTGTTTATGTACCACAGTTTCTTTAGCCATTCATCTGTTGAAGGGCATGTTGGTTTTTTCTAGAGTCTGGCTATTGTAAATAGTGCTACAATGAATATCAGTATGAGAAAGGGTATTTTTGTATTGGATTTTTTTGTTCCTAGGGTATATCCCTAGGAGAGGTATAACTGGATCATATGGGAGCTCAATTTCCAGGTGTTTTTAGTAATATACATATTGTTTTCCATAAGGATTAGATGGCATTCCCACCAGCAGTGAATGAGAGTTCCTTTCTTTCCACATCACCGCCAGCCAGCACTTATTGTTCTTGTTTTTTGTGATATGTGCCAATCTTTGTGCATGAGATGGTACCTCATAGTTGTTTTGATTTGAATCTCCCTGATAATTAATGATGTGGAGCATTTTTTCCATGTGCCCTTTGGCTATTTGTATTTCTTTGAGAAATTGTCTTTTAATTTCTTCTCTCCATTTTTGATGGGGTTCGATGTTTATATGGGAGGCATAAGTTTCCCCAATTTTAAATTGTATTATAAAGCTATAGTCATTAAAACAGCATGATATTGGAATTAAGACATACCCTCAGATCAGTGGAATAGACTTGAGTATTTAGAGAATGCTCTCCAGACATACAATCAATTAATTTTTGATAAAGGGGCAAGAAATCCAAAGTGGAGCAAGGAAAGCCTCTTCAACAAGTGGTGTTGGGACAACTGGTCAGCCACTTGCAAAAAAACGAACACAGATCTCAGTCTAACACCCTGAACAAAAGTCAAATGCAAATGGATTAAAGACCATATATCAGACCGATATCAGCCCGAAAACCATAAGGTATATAGAAAACACATAGGTAAAACACTCCAATACATTGAGACTAAATGCATATTCAAGGAGGAAACAGCACTCTCCAAACAAGTCAAAGAGATAAACAGATATAAACAGATAAACAGAGATAAACAGATGGGACTATATTAAGCTGAGAAGCTTCTGCACCTCAAAGTAAATAATGCCTAGGATAAAAAGTCACCCACGGAAAGGGAGAAGCTATTCACCCAATACCCATTTGGTAAGGGATTAATATAAAAAATATACAAGTATCTGGCAGAACTTTACAAGAAAAATATATCTAACCCTATCATGGGAACTTTTATAAGTATTACATTAAATCTGTACAATGTTTTAGGAACTATTGACATTTTTATGATATTAATCCTTCCAACCCATTAGCAGAGTATATGTTTTTATTTTTGAAGCAGTGTTTTGTGGATTACTTTATATAGCTCTTTTACCTATTATTAAGTGAACTCCAAGGTCCTTGATTTTTTTTTTTTTTTGGTTTTTGGGCCACACCCGGTAACGCTCAGGGGTTACTCCTGGCTATGTGCTCAGAAGTCGCTCCTGGCTTGGGGGACCATATGGGACACCGGGGGATCGAACCGCGGTCCATCCAAGGCTAGCGCAGGTAAGGCAGGCACCTTACCTTTAGCGCCACCGCCCGGCCCCGGTCCTTGATTTTCTAAGCACACTCAGAAGCTTCTGTACCTCAAAGAAAATAGCGATTAGAATACAAAAACTACCCATGGAATGGAAGAAACTATTCGCCCAAAACCTATTAGATAAGGGGTTAATCTAAGATATACAAAGTTCTGATTAAACTTTACAAGAAAAAAATAACCCCATCAATAAATGGAGAGAATAAATGAACAGACATTTCTTCAAAGAAGAAATACAGATGGCCAAAAGGTACATGAAAAGTATGTTTTTATCACTAATCATCAAGGAGATGCAATAAAAACAACAATAAGGTACCATTTCATGCCACACATTACAAAAACAAGAACTACCAATGTTGGTTTGGATGTGAGAGAAAGGGACTCTCATTCACTACTGGTGGGAATGCAGACTGGCCCAGCCTTTTTGGAAAACAATGTGGACATTCCTCAAAAAGCTAGAAATTGAGTTTTCATATGACCCAGTGTTGTACCCCCTGCTTTGCATCTCCAGCCCTCAACCCTGCTGGTTGAAGAAAATGTGATGTCAGTCTTGCTTCTCCTGCCCCCTACCCTCACTCAGTAAAAGAATGTGCTCTGAGAAAACTTAACCGTGATAAGGGAAAGGTATAAATTGTGTGTTCAGTCCTGACATTTTACAAAAATAGGATTAACCAACCGTACAAACCCTTAGAAAAACAGGACATATCTAAGATAAAGAAAATATGCTGCTCCCCTTAAAGTCTAGCAAGCCCAGCTGACATTGTCCTTTTATGGAATTGCTCCCTTTGGCCACCTTCAGTCACCTGTACCCTATACAAACCCCTGCTTTTCTCAATAAAGATGGGACTGCTTGACAGAACCCCCCACGGTGTCCTTGTGTGTATTCTTTCACACTGTGGATGAAGATTCTTTCCTTCCAACCTGTGTTAGGAGAGGCATTGCTGGAGAGGCTTTTGAGTCCCCTGAGTTCCTGATCCCCCTTACTGGCCAAGTTGGTGTCAGGAGTTTCCAGAAGGAAGCCAACACTCAGCAATATACTCAGGAATATACCCCAGGAACACAAAAACACAATACAAAAATGCTCTATGCACTCCTGTGTTCAGAACTATTTACAACATTTGTAAATATTTGTAATATTTGTTGGTTTTTTTTTTGGGGGGGGGCCACACCCGGCGGTGCTCAGGGGTTACTCCTGGTTGTCTGCTCAGAAATAGCTCCTGGCAGGCACGGGGGACCATATGGGACACCGGGATTCGAACCAACCACCTTTGGTCCTGGATCGGCTGCTTGCAAGGCAAACACCGCTGTGCTATCTCTCCGGGCCCAAATATTTGTAATATTTGTAAATATTTCAGAACTATTTACAATAGCCAGAATCTGGAAACAACCCAGGTGCCCAACAACAGATGAGTGGCTAAAGAAACTGTGGTACATTTACACAATGGAATGCTATGCAGCCATTAGGAAAATGAAGTTATGAAATTTTCTTATTCATGGATGGACATAGAGACTATTATGCTGAGTTAAATGAGCCAGAGGGAAAGGAATAGAGATAATACTCACACTCATTTGTAGGATATAAGAAAACAATAGATAGTATAGTATTAATACCCAGAGACAATAGAGACAAAGGTCAGGTGGTTGAGCCCAGGGTACCCACAGTAGAAAGCTTGCCACAAGGAGTGGTGAGTGTAGAAAGTAAAAAATATAAAAAATCTACGAGGACAATGATAGTTGGAACTCATTACTCTGGACAAAAACTCAGAGCTGAAAGTGTAGCACTAACAGGCAAGCCACCTTTCCATTAGCAATAGTGCAAATCACAATGCCAAAAAAGAAAGAGTGAGAGAAAATCAATTTGCTTACCCTAGGGGCAAGGGTGGAAGAGAAACAGAAATGGGAGACATCAGTGATGGTGACAAGAAGAGTACACTGGTGAAGAATGGTATTCATTATGTGACTTAAACCCAACAATAAACAATTTTGTAACCATGGTGCTTAAGTAAAGCAATTTAAAGAAAAGAAGTAAAAGAAATCTAGCGCTAGAAAATTTGGAGCATCCAGGCAGTATATTCTTGGATATGAATATCAACTACTTTGGAGAATAGCAAATCTCAGCAACCCAGCCACACATCGAAGGACAAAGAGATAGTGCTGGTGCCTCTTCCAGGAATCACCTGATGAAGGAATACTTTAATGCTTGTACCTGGCTTTTTGGATCATTTCCTTGTTCTAGGAAGAGTGAGAGGCAAAGAACAGAGTAAAAGTCTTGGTGAAAGAAAGCTCAGCACATCCTTGGTGCTAAACCGGAAGACATTTTGACTGGCAGGTGATGTCATTGATGGTTTGGTGATGTCTTTCCTATGGAGTCCTGCAGGCCACGTTACAGTTGTTCTGAATCATCTCATCAATGTCTTAATTGTTTTGTAAAAGGTTCTTTAAAAACACCGGCACTAACATCAAAGACCAATGATTCCCAAAGGCAAACTCAAGTGATTCTCTTTGTTTTGCTGATACTTTGCATATATGACTCTTCAAATTTTTGTTTTAATCTGTAAACCCCTGAACAACAATATGGTTTGACTCTGCAGTTGATTCTGCTTTCAGGGGTTCTCAAACTCAATTTACCTGGGGGCCGCAGGAGGCAAAGTCGGGGTGATCCTTGAGTGCAAAGTCAGTAGTAAGCCTTGTACATTGGGGGGTGTGACCCAAACAACTAAAACAAAACAAAACAACAACAACAAAAAAGACTCTTCTAGGGCAGGGCCACAAAATGTTGTATGGAGGGCCGCGAATTTGAGACCCCTGGAGATGAAAAAAATTCATCTTTGAACTTGTTCAAAGAATGGAGGAAGCCAAACAATAATTACAAGAAGTTGGGACTGGAGAGATCATATACAGTAGGCATAGCCTTGCTCAGGGCTGGGCCAGATTGGATCCCTAATAATAATATAATAATATAAATATTATTATATAATAATATAATTCCTTGATCGCGTTTCAGATATAATTTCTGAGCTTAGAATCTGGAATAATTCTTGAGAATAGCCAGGTGTTTTCCAATCCCACCCTCTTATTATTCCAAAAATAATTATTTGAAGTTTTCAGATTCATTAAAATGCACTAAAATTACTGTACTTAGAGGTAAACTCCCAAAAGGAATTTTTTTACTTAAACCACCAGAGACAGGAAAGATTTGTTGCTCAAACCATGACCGAAGAAAACGATATTTCTTTTTATTAAGCACATGGACCAAAATTTGATGATATATTTGGGTGTGACAAGTAACCATGTAGGAAATCTTTCTAGGAAAGCATGAGCACATGCTGCTTGAATTGTATTTATTGATAAATTAGATTCTGCTGGTGAGTAATGAATTGACTCTCCAATGTTTTCATATTCAAGAAAGACTATAAATCAACTGCTTGCTGGAATGAATGATTTTTAAGCCAGTGAAGAAGTAATTACGATAGAAGTCACAGACTTTCCAGAGGAATCAGACAATGCTTTAATAGATTCTGGTCATTTGACATTCAACTTAAAAGTCCAAGGCCAAGATGTAAAATGTCAAACAAATTTTGAAAAGCTATTTAATAAAATAAAGTATGATTAGTATGTTGATCCAGAAGTCAGAAGTCATAGGTTGAGGTACAATTGACTTTTTTAAATCAGTTGAAGAAACTTGAGAGTCAAGCATTATCATAGGCAGTAGTCTATGGAAAATAAATGGTTATGATGAAGTAACAAGTTTTCCAAAGATAGAATTTTGGAAATAAAAATAGAAGTATGGGTGCTGAGTGACAGCACAGCGATAGGGCATTTACCTTGCATGCAGCTGACCCAGGACGGACCTGTGTTCAGTTCCCCACCCCCACCCCCTGTGTCCCAAATGGTTGCCTGAGCCAGGAGCAATTTCTGAGAGCATAGCCAGAAATAACCCCTGAGCGTCACTGGTTGTGGACCCCCCCCAAAAAAAAAACCCAAAAATAGAAGTGTGACAATTGTTAACAACACATCATTGTGTGTCATGAATGTGATCATACTAATAATTCATATCATGCTGATGATGCCATGTTCATCAAGAAAGTCACAGTCATGTCAACAAGACACGTTGGGAACTGCAAGCTCAGCTGCTTGCAGAGATGGATGTTTGTACGGGAGTAAGAGTAACCGAGGAACTTACTTGGAAGAAATCTTATTGCCACATAGGTTTCTTGGAATTTTAACCATGCAACTAAAATAACAAATTAGATTTCCAAATTAGCATTGAGTGAAAAGTTTGAGTTATGACCTCCACTGATACAGGGAAACAGTACAGAACACATTCTTTCATTAAACAAGAAATCAGGACTCTTGTAAGGGATTCAAATGAATGAGAAAAACATTTTTTAAGATATTATTATAATTAAGATAAAAAGCTTATAATGATGTTGAAATTGATTGTCTTGGTATACAAAGTTCCCTCATCTCACCATCAAAGTGTCCAATAACCCTCACCCATTGTCAACAACATGTAAACCACTATGATCAAAATAAAAATTATATTAAAAAAAAAAGAAAAGAGAAAAGCATCTTGGAGACTCATGCAAAAAGCACAGGAGAATCTAGCACAAACTTCATTTTGCCTGTAAAACTAAGAGACTTTGAATGCCAAAGATACTTGAATAGTTCTTGAAGGGAAAAATTTAGAATGAGAAGACTTCTGTATAATGATGTTTTATTGAAATACTCACACTGAAAAAATGAGTAAAAGTGCTGAGCAGATACTTTGCTTGGTGAAAAGGTACATGAAAAAGGAAGGAGCTAATCTTTGCTATCTGAAAGTAAAGCTTCCATGAAATATATATATATATATATATATATATATATATATATATATATATATATATATATATTATATATATTAAGTATAAATGGCTTGAAGCAAAGAAGAAATTAACACTGAATCTTCCAAACTGGGTGACACTGGTATTTTCTGAGGGTGGACCCTAGAATGACCCTGAGGGGAGGGTTGGAGCAACCTCAGGAGCAATTGAGGGGAGAAGCTTTCTATTTAAGTTGTTCATTTAAATCTTCCAACTTTACTTTAAACTCAAATTTGAAGTATTTATTCACTTAAAGCAGCATGCTAAAATGTGCAGGTTATTTTTTTTTCCTGAAAAGGGGGCAGGTAGGCCAAACAAGTTTGAGAACCTTTAAACTTTAAACATTACCAGAACCTAAAAATATAACCTACCAAATCCTTCCAAGTAATCCGTAAAGTAGTAACAGAAAGTAAAAGCATTAATAACCTGGGGAAATCAATAAGTCTATACAATATTACCAGGGGAAGAAGTTTGTCTCCCTTGCTGCTTGCTTGTGAGTTAGTTGCCTTTATACTAACTAGCTCAAAACAAATGCTGAAAGAATGATCTTTTCACCTTCTGTTGTAAAATAGAAAACTCTCTGGATTTCTTTAGTTGGTATTTGTGTGTGTGTAAAACAAAGAAGTGGCATAAAAGGAATATTTTAAAAGTTGAGCATACTTGTGCTTCCTTAATGTTTCAATAATTTAAATTAAGGACTGAAGAGATAGTACAGTGGGAAGGATACTTGCCCTACATGGGTCTTACTTGGGTTCTATCTCAAGCACTTACCCCTTCCCCTAGGCACCACCAGAAGTGATTCCTAACAAAGAGCCAGGAGTAATTTTAGAGTAATGAAGAGTGCACGCGCGCGCACGCACATACACACACACACACACACACACACACACAATAAAATAACACCTCAATTAAGTATACCTTCCTCTTTACCTCCTCCCAATAGAGATATTCCTCCACAAAAACTAAAATTTGGAGAGAAAAAAAAATAAAATGATGGTACCAAGGAGGGTTGATGAGGTTGTGGATCTCTCACTTAGGAGCATCTAAAATGGTGTATCCACTTTGAAAAGCAATTTTACAGTTTTGTAAAAAGTTAAACATGCACTCATAAGTCCAGCCATTTCACTCAAGGAAAAGATATATTCATACAAAGACTTAATAGGAGTGTTAATAGCAGTTTTTTCTTTAGTAGCTCCAAACTGGAAACAACATTAGTAGAGTTAAAACAAAACAACACTATAGCATAACTATACAATGGTTTCAAGGAATATCCACTTAGGACTAAAAAGAAAGTGTTGCATATTCTGGCATAGAGAAATCTCAAAATTATTGAGTAAAAGAGATAAAAAAATAGAAGATATATGGTTTGATCAAAGATATATAAAATTTTAGAAAATAAAACTTCTTTGGGCCCGGAGAGATAGCACAGCGGCATTTGCCTTGCAAGCAGCCTATCCAGGACCAAAGGTGGTTGGTTTGAATCCTGGTGTCCCATATGATCCCCCGAGCCTGCCAGGAGCTATTTCTGAGCAGACAGCCAGGAGTAACCCCTGAGCACCGCCAGGTGTGGCCCCCCCCCCCAAAAAAAACAAAAAAACAAAAAAAAAAAACTTCTTTAGTAGCAGATAGAAAATCAGGGTTTGTCTGGAGACTGAAGTAGGGAAGGAGAGTAGGCAAAAAGGCAAGGAGAAGAAAGGGATTTTAAAAGGCCATAAATAATCTTTTAGGGGTGATAATATATTTGTTATATTTTGGGGTTTGAGGGAGCTGGGACACACACCCAATGATGCTCAGGGCTTACTCCTGGCTCTGTGCTTAGGGATTACTCCTGTCTTAAAACACATTCTTTGGTCAAAATAAAAATTATAATTATATTAAAAGAAAACACATTCTGCAATTCCTAGAACACTATGAAAGTAAGTGGGGCTTGCAGTTTTCTACAAGACCCAACTTAAAAGATAGCAAAAGATCCCTCCCCAAAATGTGTCATTGATCAAGCTTGTTACTATATGTGAAATATAATAGTTATTTCTACAAAAATTAGTTCATTTGATGTACAATGAATAATTATTTGCAAAATACTATTTGCATAATAAAGATATATGTAAAATTTGATTTGACTGAATGTTCTTTTTCTTTCTTTCTTTCTTTCTTTCTTTCTTTCTTTCTTTCTTTCTTTCTTTCTTTCTTTCTTTCTCTTTTCTTTCCTTCTCTCTTTTTTCTTTCTTTCTTTCTTTCTTTCCTCTTTCTCTTTCTTTTTTCTTTCTTTCTCTTTCTTTCTTTTCTTCTTTCTTTCTTTCTTTTCTTTCTTTCTTCTTTCTTTCTTTCTTTTCTTTCTTTCTTTTCTTTCTTTCTTTCTTTCTTTCTCTTTCTTTCTTTCTTTCTTTCTTTCTTCTTTCTTCTTTCTTTTCTTTCTTTCTTTCTTTCTTTCTTTCTTTCTTTCTTTCTTTCTCTCTCTCTCTCTTTCCTTCCTTCCTTCCTTCCTTCCTTCCTTCCTTCCTTCCTTCCTTCCTTCCTTCCTTCCTTCCTTCCTTCCTTCCTTCCTTCCTTCCTTCCTTCCTTCCTTCCTTTTCCTTCATTTTCTTCCCCTTCTCCCTCCTCCCCTCTCCTCTCTCCCCTCCTCTCCCGTTTCCTCTCCTCCTCTTCCTTCCCCTCCCCTTCCTCTCTTCCCCGACCCTCGCCTCCCTTCCCTTCTCCTTCCCCTTCCCTTCACTTTCTTTTCCTCTTTCTTTCCCCATCTCCTTCCCCTTCCCTTCCCCTTCTGTTTTGGGGCCACACCTGGCGGCTCTCAGGGGTTACTTCTGGCTCTGTGCTGAGAATTCTCTCCTGGCAGACTCAGGGGACCTTGTAGAATGACAGAAATTGAGCCTGGGTCCTTCCTGGGTTAACTACATGCAAGGCAAATGCCCTACCACTGTGTTATTGCTCCACCCACCCCCAAGATGAATCTTAAATGCCTCTATTTCTAATAAAGAACACTTTGAGGCATAAGTTTAAATCTGCTTTAACAAACTTAAAATATGTGGGGTTTGAGTCTTTTGGAAGGATTTTTGGGCTACACCCAGAAGTGCTCAGGGCTTACTCCTTGCTCTGACGTAGTGCTTGGGAGATCTTAGAAGGATGCCTGTGATTGAACCCAGATTAGCTCTGTGCAAGGCAAATGCCTTTTCTGTTTTACTATTCTCTGGCCCCCAAAGTCATTTTACTCCAATTATTTCATCTGATTCTTCTAAATTTTAAAATGTTAAACAAATATTTTTCAAATTACATACAATAATTTGATTTGCTATGTTGATTGCAGATTTATTGGACTTAAAATAAGTTGTATTTTGACCTAGGAGATTCCCTCTCTAATACTCCCAATTTTTACTATGCCTATGCAGGAAAACACAAACAAACAGGGGGGCAGCACAAAATAGTTTTTTTTATCTATTTATGTATTTTTTATTTTTATCCTTTTTGACTTATTTGTTTTGGTGTAAATATTGAAGTTGATGTCTCCAATCTTATTTTATGTTATTTTCTCTTTCTCTTTCTTTTTGTGCTCTGGCATGGTTTTATTTCAGGACCGAGACTCTTAAGTGGTGCTTGCCTTTAGTGTTGTAGTGCTCACTGGATATTTTATTCGATATTTCTTTCTGTATTGTTGTGGTATTTCAATTCCTTTTTTTCTGTCCTCTCTCAAACTGAGGTTGAGAGCCTCTATAGAAGGACTACACCCATTTTCGGCTTATTTGACTTTTACCCCACTTTATTGCTTTTTCTTGCTTCAAACAAAACCACATAAATTGAACTATGTAGTTCCGCCTCTCAAACAGAGGGGGAAATAAGGGAGAGTACCAGGACCAACCAGATATATGATCACTAAGTAGTAAGCTAGACACAGAGGGGACCACTTACTCTAGCAGCGGGTGTGTGTGTGTGTGTGTGTGTGTGTGTGTGTGTGTGTGTGTGAGGGTGGGGGATGGGATGGGAATGGGGGTGGGATGGGGTGGAGGGAGGGCAAATTGAATCAGGAATTCCCCTGATTCAATGTTAATCTGTACCTAAAATACTACTTTAAAAGATATGTAAGCCAATATGGTCAAAATAAAAATTATAAAAAAAAGTTGCATTTTATGTTTTTCTTAAGCCAAGAACACAGTATAATGTTGCTTATTTAATAAAATTACATATAAGAAAGGGAGATAAAATATATTAGGCAGAAAATCTCAATTCCTAGAGAATTTGGAAATATTCTAAACAAGGAAGTAGTTTTATGACTTTGGGCAAGTTACCTTACCTGAAAAGTAAACTTATTAGAAAGCTATGGTAATTACTAATATTTCTTGAGATATCACTGTAAGTTGAGATTTTTTTTTTTGGTTTTTTGGGGCACACCCAGTGAACTCAGGGGTTACTCCTGGCCATACGCTCAGAAATCGCTCCTGGCTTGGGGGACCATATGGGATGCCAGGGGATTGAACCGCAGTCCTTCCTGGGTCAACAGCGTGTAAGACAAATGCCCTACCACTGTGCTATTGCTCCAGCCCAAAATAGCACTCTAATTTAAGTGACTATTGATGTAGATCTTTGTGACTTTTTGTATGAACCAGACATATTGTGTTATTGACTCCTTGCTGCAAGGGTAGGAACTCAGTGTGCTGGTAAAATGGGAAAGGAAGAGATTAATTGCTGCATCTCCATAGATACTTATTCTCCATTCTGAATGTTCCCCCCACTGACTTTGTATATGCATTGTCTTCCTCTTTCCTGGTTTTACTTCTAGTCTTCCTACCCTTCCTATCTTGACTGTCTGTAAAACTTTGATTCAGTATCCTGCACTTTAGTGGCAGCTGGGGCCTAGAAATTTCCAAAGTCACATGTTCTTTCTTTTTTAAAGCACTTAGGGATAAAGTGATATTAAATCCATGATTGTTTTCAAATGAGAAAGCTGGTAAGGATGTAAAATAAGGTGGCAAAGGTTAACATTGCATGTATATGGATAAACAAGATCCAGGAATTCTTAGTATAATTTTTTGGAGTCATTGACCTGGAGAGATCTGCATATATTGTGTGCTCACTGTGTTTTATGAAATTTGGTTTTGCTACTCAGGAATTACTCCTGGATTTGTGCTCAGGGGATCAGTCCTAGTGGTGCTCCAGGACTATATGTATGTAGTGCCAATGTAGTGCCAGGGATCAAAATAGGATTAGCTATATGAAAGGTAAGCACCTTAACCCATCTACTAACTCTCCAGCCCTGGATGTTCATTTTATACAGAAAATACTGTGGCTCATTAATATAGGAACTAACTCAAACCACTCTAATTAAATCAACATCACGTTTCCTGGAACAGAAGTTGAAATAGAAAGACTATAATTTTGAAGAAAAAAAAAGCCACTTTTCACTCTAATGTAGGGGAAAGTCTTGGTTATGGAGAAAGAAATAAAACTTTAGCTCTTACTTCAAGCCACATCCTGTCTACTGTGTCATGTGGATATCTCAATCATAGTCTAGAGCTAGATCTGAGCCTGGCTTTTTTTAGTGACCTTGTATAGAGACCATTTGTTTACTTAGTGATCATCATTTTATTTATTTAGTTATCAATATTAGTATTGGAGTTTAGAACCAAAAAACCAAGAGGAGCAAAGGATTCTACTTCCTGTGGTTCTTCAGCCATGATTTGTCCCATCTCATTTGCTTACTCTCATCTAAGCATAAAAATTAAAGGCCAAAGCTGAGGAAATAAACCATGTGAGATCCCAAATTCCAACCCCAGCATCACATGTGTCACATCCCACCCCAGAACCTCAGGCTAAGCACCAAAACCTCAAATTCACCCTAGCAAGTAGCCCTTGACTGGTAGCAGTCCCACCCCAGTATCACTGGGAAAAACACATAAAAAGAGAAATTTAAGGTCAAGTTCGCCCTTTCCAGATATATGCTTCTTTTAGTTACCAAAGGTAAAGTCATTTAGGTGATAATAATGATAGCCAGGCATGATGCACTTTGAGTCACTTTCTGTGAAAATAACTGTGACCAATAACTTAAATAAAATGCAAAATACTTTTAATGTTCTTTACAGGAAACATTACAGGAAGTCAAGTTTTAGCTTTTTAAAAACAATGCAGATTTTACTGGAAACTGAAAAAAATGTACCTGTTTACCCAGAAGCTAACATTCTGCCATTGCTCAACTCTCTTCCAAAGTTAGGGAGGTGAACACACACACACACACACACACACACACACACACACACACACACTTGATATTTCTCATGAGAATTCTTTTTCTTTCTTTTCTTGTTTTTTTTTTTCTTCAAATTTTTCACTTTTTGGGGTCTGTTTTCAGGCCACACCCAGCTACATCCACCAGCAGCACTCAGGGGGTCACTTCTGGCTCTGAATTCAGAAATTAGTCCTGGAAGGCTCTATAGGATGCCAGGAATTGAACCAGGATTGGCCATGTGCAAGGCAACGTCCTAGCCCCTGTGCTATTGCACGAGGCCCCTCAAAAAGTTAATCAGGTCAATTGTATAGTGGTAAATGGTAATTAAACTTTTGTCTGTGATCATCAAGTATCGTGTACAGACACAGATGTTGAACTATAATATGCATTTGAAAAATGCAAAGCCTTTTACATCAATTTTACTTCAATGAACAAAAGTAAATAAAATTGTTAGCTAAAACAATGAATAAATGTATGTCTCATGCTACCACCCATTTTCAGACACACATGTCTTTATTCCCATACTGTCTGCAATAGTGCAATTCTTACAATATATGTCTACCTGTAAAAGCAACATTTCCAGAATTATATTGCCTCTCAAGTGAAAAAACTCCAGGCATATTTATTTACAGTTAAGTCTTGGTTTTCCTTCAAACTGGTGTGTTATCTTTTATCCCTCATCTTAATTTTTCAAGTTTTATTTAAGAATTAAATCCATTTTTTGGGGCCGGGAAGGTGGCGCTGGAGATAAGGTGTCTGCCTTGTAAGCGCTACCAAGGAACGGACCGCGGTTTGATCCCCCGGCGTCCCATATGGTCCCCCCAAGCCAGGGGCGATTTCTGAGCACATAGCCAGGAGTAACCCCTGAGCGTCAAACGGGTGTGGCCCAAAAACCAAAAAAAAAAAAAAAAAAAAAAAAAGAATTAAATCCATTTTTCAGTACTAGTATTCTATTCTCATGGAATCTTTCAAAAGACCAGGACCCCGTCCTGTTCTTAATTGGCCCATGTCAGTGGGCAAACTGTGTTCTGAACATTCTATTTTTTACCTGCAGTTCCTCAATTTCTCATCTCACTAAAGCACAATGGCCTATGAAGAAACTTACTATCATATTATCCAATAACGATCATTTTAAAAAAAAATTTAAAACTAAGAATCTGTATCCCTTGTCATGATCTTATAATTACAAATTCCCATTTCTCTTTGTTAGGAGGAGGCTGTTGTTCAATGGGACTTCCTTTCTTTTCAGAGTATAATCAAGTAAAATTATTGTAGGTCTTAGAAGAAGAGTGCTTTGATAATGAGATTTCGATGGAGACCTCACCACAAGAACTACTTAGCCACAGAAAATCAAGATTATCCCTTCCTGGGGCCAGAGAGAGGTAGCATAGCAGGTAGGGCATTTATTTGCCTTGCATGAGGCCTACTGGGTTCAGTACTTGGCATTCCATATGGTCTGCCAAGCCTGCCAGGAGAGATTTCTGAGCATAGAGCCAGGAGTAACCACTGAGCGCTTCTGGGTGTGGCCCAAAAACAAATATTAGAAAACAAACAAACAACAAAGATGATCATTGAGCTTATGAGAATTCAATCAATAGTTACTAGGTATAATTAAGAAATTATTGCAATAACAAGTTTATTGGTTGGTGCATGCCATATTCCATTTATCAATGCTCATGTTTTATGCATCAAGGTTACATTTATTTGGAAGAACCCCGATCTTCATATTGCTACCTTCTTCCTTTGAAGAAGGTAACATTTTATCTCTTGAAATAAAAGTACTACATATACCTTGTATTCTAGCTTTGAACTATGTATTGTGGTATTTGTTGTCTTTCTCCTTGGCGCATTTGAGCAATCACAGCGGGAGGGACTTGATTTAATTTAGAAACCCTACTATGAAGAACACCTGAATCTCCTAGCTGAATAAATAGCTAATAGCTCTACTATTGTTCCCTTCCTCACTTTGAAATTATAAAACCAATCTTCTAAAAACTAGAGTACAATGAAAATCTTTCCTCTTCACTTAGTGCAGACTCTAGACATCAAAAATGATCACACAGATAAACTCCTTTTCTGAAGAAAAAAGCACTTAAATGGCCTGAGTTAAAGAGATCATGGAAAATTGGTTAATTAAAAATCCCTCTGGCCTGATGGTCTTTTTGAGAATTACTAGGAATTTGCTAATCCAGCTACTTCCTGCTAACCTTTTACTTCCTTAATAACCATTTTTGAAACAGAAGTTGGAGGAGATTTTAGAGTTGCTAGAGGATTTGGAGATACCTAAAACACCCTATTTCACACGAACTGGCTTGTTTACACTCTAAATCATATTAAAGTGTCTTGGATCTTACCTTTTGTAGGCACTACTCCTCAATCCTTAGGCAAAAGTTCAGATTCTCCCTCAAGGACAACGACAAGGCTGGTAACACGGACGTCTGGCGCTATTTGTGTAAAAAGAGAAGTGGATGGGGCATTAAGTATGTCACACAGTAACAACAGGAAGCCCATATGAGGAAAGGGCGGAAGTGGGCCTGAGCCTATCCTCTTTAGATTTAGAAACACAGTCCTGTGTTGGGTTTTAGAATTTAACTCCGTGACTCACTCAGATTTAATCAGATTTCTATGAAACACAGGAAATCTCAAGAGATTGAGACTTCAAGAATTTCTTAAATTCTCCAATCTTCCCCCCCCCCCCCACTCCTTTTAGCTCCCTTTGGAATGATCTCTTTAGTTTAATGTAATTACGACTTCAGCCTGTTTCTCAGAAGCTACATAATACTTAGACAAAGGTGTTGGGATCAAATGTCAGAAGTACTGGTAGAAACTACTTGATCAGTAGAGGGAGCTCAGAATAGAACCCAAAGATCTAGGCTCCATTCTGTTTTGTAATTTTTTAAATCTGTATTCTATGAACCATGGAGTAGATCTCAATCTCTCAGTTCCGGTTGATTAATAATAGCATCTATTAATGCTACTAGGTGTTTTTGCAACCACTTAAAGTGGTCAGATAATTTTCCCAGCATCGTATAAATATGAACGACAAAATTGATACTAAAATTAAAGTTTACAGAAATTGTAATTTTAGAAACTGTATCTCTTTTCATTATGGGTTTTTAGATAGGAATTTTGTTAGCAGAAAAATGTCACAGGGTTGAAATGTAATCCCAATATATTTTTCAACTTTATGTTTATTGAAGTTTAGGTAAGATGGTTATAATGGAGCTGGTTCTTATGGTATTAATGTGCATATTTGACACCAACACAGCCTTTTCATAATTAGTCCTTCCTTATGTCCCTTCTAGAGTGCCTCTGCCTTTCTGCTCATACCTTCCCACATGTTTGGTAATCTCAATTCTGCAATCAAAGGCTAAGAATTTATTATAATGTGATACTGTCTATCTCCCTGTTTTATTATCTATATAGTACATGTGCATCTTATATCGTATGGGATCATGCGATATATGTTCTCCCTCAGACATATTTTACTTAACATGAAACCCTCTAGTGACATCTAAGTTTATCAACTGCAAAATTTTATCTTTTGCTATTGTTGCTTAATATATATATATCCAATTTATTTATCCATGCATCTATCATTGGACATTTAGGTTGTTTTCATATCTTGATTACTGTACTGTGAGCTGTAATGAATATATGTGTGCATATATTTTTCCAATTAAAATTCTGGTGTTCTTGAAATCGGTACCCAAGTGGAATTGCTGGATCATATCAAGGACTTTTGAGAAGTCTCCATGTTGTCTTCTACAGAGGCTGAACAAGACAGTGCCATCAATTGTGACTGAGGCTATCTTTATCACCAAATCCCCAACAACAATGACTGTTTCAAGTCTTTTTAATACATACCATTCTCACAGGCATAAGAGTATATCATGTATTTTTGTTATGCTTTGCACTTCTGTAATAGCATATAATATGAACATTTCCATCTTTTTTATATGTAAATTTTTATTTTGATCATAGTGGCTTACATATTGTTGACAATAATATTTTAGGTACATATTTACATAAAATCAGGGGGGATTCCCATCGCCAAATTGTCCTCCCTACACCTCCGTTTCTGTCCTACCTCCCTTTTCCTTTTCTCTCACCCCAGGGCGGCTAGAATATGTGGTCCCCTCTGTATCTAACCCACTACTTAGTAGTCTTGCACCTGTTTGGTCTTGATGAACATTTCCATCTTCATGCCCTCTTTGAGAAGTACCTGTTTACCTCTTATCTCCATTTGTTGACAGGGTTTTTGTTGTTGTTGTTGTTGTTGTTGACAAGCTTAGTTAGTGTTTTATATTTTTTTGAAATTATATAATGAATATTTTCTTTCATTCCATAGTTTTTCTTTTAACTTTAGCCTGAATTTCTTTTGTCTTGAAAAAGTTTTCAGTTTGATGTAGTATCATGTCTATTTTTGCTTTTCATATCTTTCTCTCTAGAATCAAATTACTAATGGTACCTCTGAGATCCATATCCTGGAGATTTCTGCCTATGTTTCCTCATATTTCTGGATCCTGTCTAACTCAAAGACTTAGTTTACTTTGAATTAACTTTTTTGTTAGTTCAGGACCATATTTATGGGTTGCTTCTGCTCAGGGCTTACTCCTGGCTTTGGGCTTCTGATTCAGTCTTGTCTCCTGACAAGGCTGGAGGTGAGGTGTTCAGGATCAAACCTTGGGCTCTTAAATTCAAGTATTTGCATTATTTAAGACCACATGCATTGTTCCTGAGGTGAATACACTTAATTATGGTTATCCTACTTAATCATTTAGAAATGTTATTGCATTCAATTTTTAGATTTTGTCAATGATCTTTGCTTTGGATATTAGGGTGATAGTGGCTTCATAGGAGTGGTTAAAAAAGAATTCTGACTTCTTTTATAATTTGCAAAAGCTTGAGAAGTAGAGGTAACAAGTGTTGTTTATTATTGTTTCTTAATGTTTGGTCAAATTCACTGAACAAATCTGGACCTGTGCTTATTTTTTCCTCAAGAAGATTTTGAGCAGAAGGGTGAGAACATCCAAGTGGTGCTCATCCACTAATGATTCTTTTGTTTGGGGGGGGCACACCAGGCAGGGTTCAGCCTTTCTCTTCAGGAATCACTTATGGTAGGGCTTTGGGGACCATATGGACATTGATGATTAAACTTGATCAAATAAATGCCTTACCCATAGTTCTATCAATACTACTCTTACACTCGTGATTGTTGGCTAGCATTAGGGTCTGAGAATGTGACCTAGCTTGGTTTTCACAGTGCCAGTATACCTCAGGCACCCGAATGTTCTGGGATCCTCCAGGGCCACACTTGGGCAGCAAGGATCTTCAGAGATGTCCTGTGGTGTTTGGTAGACTATGTGGTGCCAAGAATAGATCCCAGGTTGAATGCACATCTCTCATACACCTAACCACTATACTATCTTTTGGACCTTTAGGGAGATTTTTGTCACATTTCAATTTTCCTGATCATGATTGTTTTGTTGAGGTTTTCTACTTCCTCCTGATTTAGTCTTGGGAAGTTGTGACTCTAAAAATACATTCATTTTTTTCTTTTAGGTCATCAAGCTCAGTGACATATAATTCCTATAGTGCCCATGATCTTTTGTGTTTCAAATATATTTGTTAAATTTTCTCCCCTTCCTGATCTGATTTATTTGAATTCTCTCTCTTCAGAGGTTTGTCAACAATAGTTTTAAAAACCAACTCCTGGTTTCATTTCCTTTGCTATTTCCTTTATTTCTATATCTTGATTTTAGTTCTAAATTTTATTATTTCTATCCTAATATCTACTTTGGAATTCATTTGCTGTGGTATTTTTTTTAGTTTCTTGTACTGTGAGGTTAAATTATCGATTTGAACTTTTACTTCTTTCCTGATGCAAGCCTGTAGTGCTATAAACATCCCCCTTAGTGTTTGTTATGTGCTAGAAGCTCTATATAGTCTTCATTTTCATTTCATTTGGAAGACTCTTTTTCATTTATTTTTAAATTTGTTCCCTGACAAATAATTGTTCTGCAGAATGCTGTTAAGTTTCCAAATAATGAGCTTTTCCTGTCCTTCTTTATCTAATTTCTGTCATCATGACATGACTACATGAAAATATAGTTGAAACAATTTCTATGTTTGCGTTACTGTAGGCATTCAAATTGTGTCTAATTGTGTGTTCAATCTTGGAGAATATTTCAAGTATTCTGGAAAAGATTGTATATTTAACTTTTGAGGAGTTCTTCTTTAGTTCTATAATTTCTTATTTAGTGTTCTTGTCTTCTGGTTAGTATTGAGGGGGTCACACGGCAGCACTCAGGGGCTATTCTTGGCTGTGCACTCAGAAATTGCCCCTGGCAGGCATGAGGGACCACCTGGGATGCCGGTATTTGAACCACTGTCTGTCCTAGGTCAGCTGCGTACAAGGCAAAAATGCTCTACCACTCTAGAGCTCTCCAGCCCCAATATTTATTTTTAAGTCATTATTTTATAATTGCACCAGTGACTCCAGATACATTTACTATTTTTCCATATTCTCTTTCCCTTACCCCATTTATTTTACTTACCATGACACCCTCCAGTTCCATCTAGCTGTAGCAATCTGAAATATTTTATTCTTTTTCATAATTGGGTAATGCTTTATTGCATATATGTCACAATTTTTTAAATCTGTTGTTGACCACTAGGTTATTTTCAGATCTTGGCTATTGTAAGTAGTGCTATGATGAACATAAGTGTACATGTTTTTTATTAATATTTTTGTGTTTTGGAAGTTCCCAGGAGAGGGATTGCAGGGTCATACGGGAGGTGGTGTTTTTTTTTTTTTTATAATGTATTGAGGAGACTCCAAATTATTTCCAGAGAGATTTAAGTACACAATAGTCTTGCCAACAGTGAACGAGAATTTCTCACAACATCTCTGACTTATTGTGACTGTTCTTTGTCATATTGACCATTCTTGCTGATGTGAGGTGATACCTCATTGTCACTTTGATTTGCAGTTCCATGATTATATATGATAATTAACATATCTTCTGTACCACCTTCATGCCCTCTTTAAATATAGATTTAGGGGCTAGAGCAAATGTATAACAGTAGAGCATACTGGATACAGCAGAACTAGGTTTGATCCCCAGCATCCCAAATGGTCCCCTAATGGTCTCCCCAATGGTCACACATTCACTGCAAGCAGTGATTCCTGAGTGGAGAGCCAGGAGTAATATTTGAGTACTATAGGGAATAGCCCCCAAAGAAAAGATAACTGTCATCTTCCCATTTTTTAATATGGTTGCTTGATTTTGTGTTTGTTGAGCTTCAGGCATACTTTATGTGTATTAGCTTTTTATAACAAATGGTGTGAAATGTTTTCTCCCAATCATTTTTTAAAAAATTTTGATCTAATTTCTTTAGCAATGCAGAAGTTTTTCAGTTTGATGTAGTACCATTAGTTTATTTCTACTTTTTTTTTTTTTGCCAATATGATCATATCATTGAAGATTCCACTGAGATTTTGTAGGATCTTATCTATGTTCTCCTCAATGTATTTTTGTAGAGATGTGTTTGACGAAAAGGTAATTAATCTATTTTGAGTTTTCCTTGTATATGACATGAGATAGGGCAAAATTTAATTTGCATGTGTCTAATAAATATTCCTAGTACCATTTTTGAAGATATTCTCCTTGCTTAATTCATAAATTACTGCCTCAGTCATTAATTTGTTCATAGTTTTGAGAGTTTATATACCACTGTTTCTTAAGTCATTATCTGTTGTTGAGCATCTGGTTGTTTCCAGATTCTGGATATTACAAACAGTGCTGCAATGAATATAGTTGTCGCGAAGATATTTGTGTATTGAGTTTTTGTATTCCTAGGGTATATCCCGAGGAGTGGTATAGCTGGATCATATGGGAACTCAATTTCCAGTTTTTGAGTAATCTCCTTATTGTTTTCTATAAAGGCTGGACCACCAGCAGTGAATGAGGCCCACCAGCAGTGAATGAGAGTTCCTTTCTCCCCACATCCTGCCAGCACTGATTTTTCTTGTCCTTTGTGGTATGTGCCAGTCTCTGTGGTGTGAGATGGTACCTCATAGATATTTTGTTTTGCATCTCCCTGATGATTAGAGATGTGAAACATTTTTCATATGCCTATTGGCCATTTATATTTCTTCTTTGGGGAAGTGTCTGTTCATTTATTCTCCCTATTTTTGCTGCAGTTAGAAGCTTTTTTCTTGTTAAGTTCTATCAGTACCCTGTATATCTTAGACATTAGTCCCTTATCTGATGCATATTGGGTGAATAGTTTCTCCCATTTTATGGGTGACCATTGTATCTTAGTCACTATTTCCTCTGAGGTGCAGAGGCTTGTTAGCTTAATATAGTCCAATTGGTATATCTCTGCTTCCAATTGTTTGGACAGTGATTTTTTCTCTCCTTGAAGATGTCTTTAGTCTGAATATCATAGTGTTTTACATACATGCTCTTCTATATACCTTAAAGTTCTGAGTATAATAACAAGGTCTTTAATTCATTTGGATTTGACCTTTATGATGGTGTTAGATGGAGGTACAAGTTTGCTTTTTGGCATGTGGCTGGCCAGTTTTCCCAACACCACTTGTTGAAGAGGCTTTCCTTGCTACATTTTGCATTTCTTGGTGCTTTATCATAGATTAATTGATTGTATGTCTGAGAGACATTCTCTGAGTACTCAAGTCTATTCCCTTGATATGAGGGTCTGTCTTTATTCCAACACCATGCTGTTTTAATGAATGTTCCTTTGTAGTACAATTTAAAGTTGGGGAAAGTGATACCTCCCGTCTTCTTTTTCATAAAGGTTACTTTAGCTATTTATGGGTGTTTATTATTCCAAATAAATTTCAGGATTGTTTGACCAACTTCTTTGAACAATGTTGCTAGTATACTTTGGAGTAATTCTATTAAATCTTCACAATGCTTTGGGAAGTATTGCCATTTTAATTATGTTAATTCTCCCAATCCATGAACAGGATATGAGTCTCCATTTGTTGCATCCTCTTCTATTTCTTGAAGCAGTTTTTTTTTTTTGTAGTTTTTTTGGTATAGATCCTTCACCTCTTTAGTTGACTCCAAGGTATTTGAGTTTCTCTGGCACTAATGTGAATGGGATTGTTTTTTGAATGTCCATTTCTTCTCTATCATTATTTGTGTATAAGAAGACTATTGATTTTTACCTGTTAATTTTGTAGCCTGCCCCTGTACTATATGAGTCTATTGTTTCTAGAAGTTTTTTGTAGTCTTTAGGGTTTTCTCAATTAGTAACATGTCATCTGAAAACAGTGAGTGCTTGACTTTTTCCTTTCCTATAGGCACGCCCTTGATATCTTTTTCTTGCCTAACTGCTATGACAAGTACTTCCTAAACTATATTGAATAGGAGTGGTGATAGGAGGAAGCCATGCCATGTACCAGATTTTAGAGAAAAGGCTTTTAATTATCTCCATTGTGAATAAGATTTGCCATTGTATTGTGGTAAATGGATTTGACTATGTTGAGAAAAGTTTCTTTTATTCCCATCTTGTTGAGAGTTTTTATCATGAATGGGTGTTGGACCTTATCTAATTCTTTCTCTGCATCTATTAATATGCTCATATGGTTTTTATTTTTTCTTATGTTTATATAATGTATTATGTTGATTGATCTATGTATATTAAACCATTTTTACATTCCTGAAATGAAACCTACTTGATCATGATGCATGATTTTGATGTGGCATCGGATTCTTTTCGCCAGGATATTGTTGAGGATCTTAGCATCTGTGTTCCTCAGGGATATTGGTCTGTAGTTTTCTCTTTTTTTGCTGCATTTCTGTCTGGTTTTGGTATCAGGGTGATGTTAGTTTCATAAAAACTAATAGGGAGTATTTCTGTTTTTTTCAATTTCCTGTAAGAGCCTGAAATGGATTGGTAGTAGTTCCTCTTGAAATGTTTAAAAGAATTTCTTAGTGAATACATCTGGGCCTGGGCTTTTATTTTTAGGAAGACTTTTGCTTCCATTTTAATTTTCTCAATAGTGATGGCTCTGTTTAGATATGCTAGATGATCCTGAATCACTGTTAAAGATTATAAGAGTCCAAAATGTATACATTTCTTCCAAGTTTTCATGTTTCATGGCATAGTTTCTTAAAGTAGTTTCTGAATACCCTTTGAATCTCTGCAGTATCTGCAGTGATCTCCTCATTTTTATTTCTAATTCAGTTTAAGTTTCTTTCTCCCTTTGTGAGTTTTGCTAGTGGTTTATCAATCTTGTTTATTTTTTTCAAAGAACCAACTTTTGCCATAGTTGATCTATCAGATTGGTTTTTGGATATCCACTTCATTGATTTCTGCTCTAAGCTTTGTTATTTCCTTATGCCTATATATTTTTGGTTCAATTTGTTGATCACTTTCTAATTTTATAATCTGTGTCATTAAGATATTTACATAGGCCCCTTCTTCCTTTCTGATGTGTGCTTGAAAACTATAATATTTTTCTCTTAGTACCGTTCTTGCTGTGTCCCACAAAATCTGATAATTTGTTTCTATCACAGCCACCTTGAGGAGCAGAGCAGAGGTCATTTTAATATATCTCCCTTGTGCCAAAGCACCCAGCAGTAATCACCTAAATATTTATTAAATTTGGTGTCTTCTCTCCAACTTCAGAGGCATATGAAAACATTTTATTTATCACGTAGGCATTGGATTCCAGCTTTCTTCGTAATAATCTTCATTACTCTTTCACTCTGAGCACCCTAAAATACAAGTTTAATAATTTCACTACACAATTTAAAGTATTTTTATAGCTCTTTAGAATTTACTATTAAATCCTAGAACTCACAGCTATTAATTCCTTTCCCAATCTCACATTCTACCTTACTGGTTCTGCAATTTATTTGAACAATTGAATTGAATTCTCTGTTTCTCCTCCTACTCTCTATCCTATCATTTTATTGCATGATTTCTATTTCATCTATTTTTCCAGGAAACAGGAACTGATACTCCAGCAACTTCCATTCCAATGGGAAATCTTCAATTCTTCATTATTTTTTTATATAATTGTATGCCTTTTATGTTAGGCTAAATAGTGAATAATCTTTAAGTTGGTTTTGTTCAATGATTGTATCTGGACAGAGAGATGTACTCCATAAATATTTTATTAACTTGAAGAAATTTGGAATTGGAGGAAAGAGAATAAGAAAGAGGAGAGAAAAGTTTTGTTTAGGAAGAAGTAGTTATATTAGGTATTTTAAGATTATTCTAGATATAATTCAATATAAAAATGACATGTGGAAAAATATTTTAATAAAGTATTTTATTTAATGTGTTTCCTTCTTTCTCCTCTCTTTCTTTCTTTCTTCCTTTCTTTCTTTCTTCCTTTCTTCCTTTCTTTCTTTCTTCCTTCCTTCCTTCTTTCTTTCTTTCTTTCTTTCTTTCTTATTTCTTTTTCTTTCTTTCTTTCTTTCTTCTTTCTTTCTTTCTTTCTTTTCTTTCTTTCTTTCTTCTTTCTTTCTTTCTTTCTTTCTTTTTTCTTTCTTTTTCTTTCTTCTTTCTTTCATTTTCTTTCTTTCTTTCTTTTTCTCTTTCTTTCTTTATTTCTTTTTTTCTCTCCCTCTCTCTTTCATTCTTTCTTTCTTTTTCTTTCTTTCTTTCTTTCTTTGTTTCTTTTTCTTTCTTTCTTTCTTTCTTTCTTTCTTTCTTTTTCTCTCTTTTTCTTTCTTTTCTTTCTTTCTTTCTTTCTTTCTTTCTTTCTTTCTTTCTTTCTTTTCTTTCTTTCTTTTTTTTTTTTTTGGTTTTTGGGCCACACCCGGTGACGCTCAGGGGTTACTCCTGGCTATGCGCTCAGAAGTCGCTCCTGGCTTGGGGGACCATATGGGACGCCGGGGGATCGAACCGCGGTCCGTCTCCTAGGCTAGCGCAGGTAAGGCAGGCACCTTACCTCGAGCGCCACCGCCCGGCCCCTCCCCTTTCTTTCTTTCTTTTTTCTTTCTTCTTTTCTTTCTTCTTTCTTTCTTTTCTTTCTTCTTCTTTCTTTCTTTCTTTTCTTTCTTTCTTCTTTCTTTCTTTCTTTTCTTTCTTTCTTTCTTTCTTTCTTTCTTTCTTTCTTTCTTTCTTCCTTCCTTCCTTCCTTCCTTCCTTCCTTCCTTCCTTCCTTCCTTCCTTCCTTCCTTCCTTCCTTCCTTCCTTCCTTCCTTCCTTCCTTCCTTCCTTCCTTCCTTCCTTCCTTCCTTCCTTCCTTCTTTCTTTCTTTCTTTCTTTCTTTTCTTTCTTTCTTTCGGTTTTTGGGCCACACCAGTCTGATGCTCAGAGGTTACTCCTGGCTAAGTGCTCAGAAATTGCCCCTGGCTTGGGGGGACCATATGGGATGCTGGGGGATTGAACCACGGTCCTTCCTTGCCTAGCGCTTGCAAGGCAGACACCTTACCTCTAGCACCACCTTGCCGGCCCCTAATGTGTTTCTTTTCATATCCTTATGAAAATTGTTGACTAATGTGCTTCAAAAACAGAGCCGTGATGCAAGCAGTTTGATCCACTGGCATCCCATTTGGTCCCCCAAGCCAGGAGCGATATCTGAGCGTATAACCAGGAGTAACCCTTGAGTGTCACCGGATATGGCCCAAAAACCAAAAAAAAAAAAAAAATACAGAGGTATCTATGAAAACTTGGAAACAAGAGAAAAATTATGACTCAACTCTACAAGCTAATATTGTTCACAAACACCCTGAGTGTCACAAGGTGTGGCCCCAAAACCAAAACAAAACCAAAACAAAACAAAATAGAGGTAGCTATGAAAACTTGGAAAGAGAAAATTATGACTCAATTCTACAAGCTAATATTGTTCACAAACACAAGAAATTTATAATATTTTGGAGAATAAACTCAGAAAATGAGAATATGACAGTGACCATACTGCTAAAAACTGGATACACACTCATATACATATATAGGTATATATACATCTATACATATATTACTGTTCCTAGGACCTATATCCAGAGGCCAATATTTATCACAGATATTATGTTTGAAAATGATAAAATGGCAATATGTCATGTGGGACAATGGTACCTATAGGCTATGTTACGAATGCAAGCTTGCTAACTCATATCACATTAGTTTAAACCCCTGAGGCATAGCACCATTATAGTCAGCTATTGTAATTTAAATGGAAATAACTACATTAGTCTTTCTTATTGATAGAATAAAAATACCATATACTGTAAAGTAGAATTCATTTCTTTTAATTCTCGGGCCTAGAAAGTACAAAGCCATGATGACAGCATGCTCAATATCTAGTAGAAACTTACTTCTAAGTTCTTCTAGCTATGTCTTCACATGGCAGAGGGTAGTAAAGAATATATGTGTGTTCTTAGTTATAAGGGAACTTAGTCTCACTTATGAGTTTTCCACCCTCAAGAACTATTTTCTAATATCCTCATCTCCAAACTGAAGATTAGATTTTAACATGCAAATTGGAGGCAGAAATATTCATCAATAGCCAGCAGGTTGGGTGTTTGCCTTAGATGCAGCTGATCCAGGTGCAATCCCTAGCATCTCATATTGTCCTCAGAGCCTGCCAGAACTGATTTCTGAGTGCACATACCTGGAAGAAAACATGAACTATAGATTCTTAAAGTTGTAGTAACATGTTATGGAAATAGAAGGGTGTTGGAAGCTATAGATTTTCACAGAGGTATTTAAGGAGTCATTTCACATAGTTTAGTTTCTTTGCTTTATCTGTGATGTGTGGATAGTTTCTACTTTATTGCCAAATGAAGATTACATGAGAAGTTGTGTGGCAAAACTTTTGTAAAGTTTGTGGTATGTGGAATGTTAGTCATTATCCCTAAGAGAAAATGCTTCATCATTTTTCAGAATAATCTAATTTTAAGTTTGAGACCTAATTATAAAAAGATCTTGCCATGTAACTCAATCTAGACAGGAGACAGAGTTATGACAACCCTTGACTCACTCAGTAGTTGAGGGTCAGACCCTGTGAGGAGGCTGACAGAGCGGTCCCTGTGTGATTGTCTGATATTTATGATTCTCTTTTATTTTTTATCCAATCTTCTTTTAGTTCAAATATGTATACACCATGAGGAATCATCAAGATTGTGTAATACTGTACCCAGATTAGATGAGCTTTCTTCTCCTGTCCAATGAGAGAGAGGAATATGACAGATTTTTTTTCACAAAAATTGTTACCCTTCATGATGACAGGAATGGCCTTTTTTCTTGATCCACTAATCAAGAACCGACATTGATTCTATTTCATATCTACATCTCAACCCAGCAATAAGCTAAGAAATTCACAACCTGGAAACAAGAGCTAGAAGCTTGCTATAATATATTAAATAGCCTTTCCTTCATTTTTTTTAGGAGACTCATAGTCTGAAGATGATAAAAGGCTCCCTTTGCAGGACTCCCTACTCCTTATCCTCAAAGAACAAATATCGCAAAGGGTGCTTAAGGTGTTCTTTCTCCACAAGAATGAACATGTTAACATCTCTGAAAACTTGAGAAAGTTATTAATGAGTGTTATTTTGAAATTCAATTTGTAAAATCTCCTAATGATAGAGATTCAAAGGCTAATACATACAGTGCAGATAGCTGTGATTTTTAAAAAATGGCTAAATCTCATCAAAGCAGTGGTCTTTCATATCAGTCAGAAGACACTTGATTTTTTTTTTTTTTTTGGTTTTTGGCCACACCCTGTGACGCTCAGGGGTTACTCCTGGCTATGCGCTCAGAAGTTGCTCCTGGCTTCTTGGGGGACCATATGGGACGCCGGGGGATCGAACCGCGGTCCGTCCTAAGCTAGCGCAGGCAAGGCAGGCACCTTACCTCCAGCGCCACCGCCCGGCCCCAGACACTTGATTTTTAAGGCATTCATTACTCCAAATATGAACTATGTGCCTTTGTACATTAACCAAACAGGGAAAAGCAAGAAAAGGTTTAGTAAAAGAAAGTGTTGGTAAAAAAAATTATATGGTGGTTGTTTTATGTATGTACATATAGCAACAAAAGTATTTATTAAAATAAAAGTTTAGGGGCCAGAGTGATAGCACAGCAGGTTTGGTCTTTGCCCTGAATGCAGCTGATCTAGGTTCAATCCCTGGCACCTCATAATGTCCTCATAGTCTGTCCGTACTGATTTCTGAGTGCAGAGCCAGGAGGAACCCCTGAGCACCTTGCAAAACAAATACAAAAAGAAAATTTTAAATGGGGCAAGAGTGAATATCAGGTAAAAACAAATATGCTCAAGAAGCAATGGGGGCAAGGTTCAGAATATTCATTCTCATCTCCCTTTGGTGATTTCTTATATACCTTATCCTAGTATAAGAATATAAAACCACAGGGCAAAGTGATCAGATTTCTGCATTCTTTGCCCACTTTGGTGGGGTCTATTTTCAGTTGTAATACCCTAAATTTGTTTCTATCAGTCCCATAACCTGCATGATCTTGAATAAAGAGTCTGAAGTTCTATGCATTACTGTCTTGTCTCTATAGAAATAGGAAGATTCAATTACACACAGCATCTCTCCTTCCCTATTTGGAAGCCTAGAAGTTGTGGCTTCCCACAAAAGAAGATTAAGAGGAAATATTTCTTTTTTTTTTTTTTTGCAGGTCTGAGGCTATTATTTTATTTTATTTTTAATAGTATTTTTATTTAAATACCTTGGTTACAACCATGATTTTAGTTGGGTTTTAGTCATATAAGAGGACACCCCCCCCCCCAATCACCAGTGCAACATTCCCACTACCAGTATTTCTTCCAGCTGAGAACAGATGTACTGGCCACTAACATCTAGAGTTTTTATTACCTGACTAGCATCTGAGAGCTAGCATGAGGAACAGTTTAGGGTTTGGGTGGAGGGGGGGTAATGCCAATGGCTCTGGTGAGTGCTGGGCTTTGGTGCACTCACCTAATTAAGTAGGATCCCATAAGTATTCTGCCACGTACAATGGGGGGGGGGAGAGGGTAAATATACTGAGTTAGGAAATGGTGTGATGTGATAAGAGAAAACTAAATTTAGGAGCAAAGTGCTAAATTCTAGGCATTTTTATTAAAGCTGCTCAAAGAAAGTCTTCCTAATCTGAGAAATGCTCTGTCTAGACAGAGAATAGATGGATAGATAATCCATAGTTGCTTCACCTTTGAAAATTATGAATCTCTATATTCTATAATATCAAGACTTAATCTCTCCCACAGGATAAGTTTGGCCAGGTTAAGGAATTGTTTAGAAGAATTACAAAAGCTACCATTTGACCATTTGCTGAGTTCTTTCACTGTACATATTTTCATCCAGAACTGTGTGAGATAGACATGACATTACTCCTTAAAGGTGAGAAAGACTAAGTGAATTTTGAGGACATGCCAAAACACACTGCTAGAAAGTAGTGGGGACCGAATCCAAAACTTGCCTATAGCATCTGCACTCCTTTGTTTTTTTGCAGCACCATTCACAATAGCTAGAATCTGGAATAACCCAAGTACCCAAGAACAGATAAGTGGATAAAGAAAACGTGGTACATCTACACAATGAAATGTTCTGCAGGTGTTAGGAAAAATGAAGACATGAAATTGCTTATATGTGCAAAAGCTGGCTCCCTGTGTGTGACACCAGGCGGGGAAAATCCGCGAAAGTACACCGGCCCAGTGGGGCTCAGCTGTGAAAGACTGTGAGTGTGACCTGTCTATGTCTGTCTACTGTCCTCTTGCGTGAAACTCTTGCGAGTGGGGCAAAAAGAGCCTCCAGAAACCTCGCTCGCCCAGACGCCATTTTCAGGGAGGGACTTCAGAGCATAAAAACCGGCTATCCTTTGCAAAAGCTGGCTCCCTGTGTGTGACACCAGGCGGGGAAAATCCGTGAAAGTACACCGGCCCAGTGGGGCTCAGCTGTGAAAGACTGTGAGTGTGACCTGTCTATGTCTGTCTACTGTCCTCTTGCGTGAAACTCTTGCGAGTGGGGCAAAAAGAGCCTCCAGAAACCTCGCTCGCCCAGACGCCATTTTCAGGGAGGGACTTCAGAGCATAAAAGCCGGCTATCCTTTGCAAAAGCTGGCTCCCTGTGTGTGACACCAGGCGGGGAAAATCCGCGAAAGTATACCGGCCCAGTGGGGCTCAGCTGTGAAAGACTGTGAGTGTGACCTGTCTATGTCTGTCTACTGTCCTCTTGCGTGAAACTCTTGCGAGTGGGGCAAAAAGAGCCTCCAGAAACCTCGCTCGCCCAGACGCCATTTTCAGGGAGGGACTTCAGAGCATAAAAACCGGCTATCCTTTGCAAAAGCTGGCTCCCTGTGTGTGACACCAGGCGGGGAAAATCCGCGAAAGTACACCGGCCCAGTGGGGCTCAGCTGTGAAAGACTGTGAGTGTGACCTGTCTATGTCTGTCTACTGTCCTCTTGCGTGAAACTCTTGCGAGTGGGGCAAAAAGAGCCTCCAGAAACCTCGCTCGCCCAGACGCCATTTTCAGGGAGGGACTTCAGAGCATAAAAACCGGCTATCCTTTGCAAAAGCTGGCTCCCTGTGTGTGACACCAGGCGGGGAAAATCCGCGAAAGTACACCGGCCCAGTGGGGCTCAGCTGTGAAAGACTGTGAGTGTGACCTGTCTATGTCTGTCTACTGTCCTCTTGCGTGAAACTCTTGCGAGTGGGGCAAAAAGAGCCTCCAGAAACCTCGCTCGCCCAGACGCCATTTTCAGGGAGGGACTTCAGAGCATAAAAGCCGGCTATCCTTTGCAAAAGCTGGCTCCCTGTGTGTGACACCAGGCGGGGAAAATCCGCGAAAGTATACCGGCCCAGTGGGGCTCAGCTGTGAAAGACTGTGAGTGTGACCTGTCTATGTCTGTCTACTGTCCTCTTGCGTGAAACTCTTGCGAGTGGGGCAAAAAGAGCCTCCAGAAACCTCGCTCGCCCAGACGCCATTTTCAGGGAGGGACTTCAGAGCATAAAAACCGGCTATCCTTTGCAAAAGCTGGCTCCCTGTGTGTGACACCAGGCGGGGAAAATCCGCGAAAGTACACCGGCCCAGTGGGGCTCAGCTGTGAAAGACTGTGAGTGTGACCTGTCTATGTCTGTCTACTGTCCTCTTGCGTGAAACTCTTGCGAGTGGGGCAAAAAGAGCCTCCAGAAACCTCGCTCGCCCAGACGCCATTTTCAGGGAGGGACTTCAGAGCATAAAAACCGGCTATCCTTTGCAAAAGCTGGCTCCCTGTGTGTGACACCAGGCGGGGAAAATCCGCGAAAGTACACCGGCCCAGTGGGGCTCAGCTGTGAAAGACTGTGAGTGTGACCTGTCTATGTCTGTCTACTGTCCTCTTGCGTGAAACTCTTGCGAGTGGGGCAAAAAGAGGCTCAGAGGAGCACGGCCGCTCCGCTTCGCTACGCGGCCGTGCACTCTTTCTAAGGAAAGAACTCCATTGCAACAAGAAGGAAAAATCACACTAAGAACGGCGCTATATCACAGAAGCAAACATTTCTCTCTGGACTGTCTTCTCTGTTACATGCTCGGGCCTAAGATTTGACCCAGTGTGAGGCTTCATCCACGGAGGACTCCCCTCCCTTAGAGGCAAGTCAGCCCATCCAGAAAGGGAGGAGCCAGAGGAGTGTGCTGCCTACATCATATAGACAATGAATACCACTACAACACGTAGAAAAACCCACAATACAAATGTGACAATGGGGAAACAGCGCAGGCCAGCATCAGACATAGAGAATGAAGATGACAATTCTGAGGACCAGATAATGACTGAACAACTAATCAACCTCTCAGATAAGGACTTTAGACTAGCAATATGGAAGGTGCTCAACAGACTCCAAGAAACCATGGATCGAGTTGAACAGAACACTAATAAGAACCAAGAAAATATGAAGGCAGAAATGACAAAACTCCAAACTGAAATAACATGTCAACTAACAGGCCTGAAAAACTCAGTAAACGAAGTGAATGACAAAATGGATAAGCTCTGGGACAGGGTATCAGAAGCTGAGAATAGACTTGGTGCTGTGGAAGATGAGATACATAACAATTCCATACAGCAGGAGAGATTGGACAAAAAACTTAAAGCAAATGAGCAGACAATGGAAAAATTAGTCAAAGAATGGGAACAGACGAAAATAGAAGTCTATGATAAGATCAACAGAAACAACTTAAGAATCATTGGAGTCCCAGAGACCCAGGAAGAAAATTTCCAGGAAGAATCAATGGTCAAGAACATCATTAAAGAGAAACTTCCAGAGCTAAAGAATATATGTGATCAAATCCTGCATGCCCGAAGAGTACCAACCAAAAGAGACCCCAGAAAAACCACCCCAAGACACATCCTAGTCACAATGACAAATCCCACAGATAGAGACAGAATTCTGAAAACAGCAAGATCAAAAGGGGAAATCATGTTCAAGCAAGCTTCCCTGAGATTTACAGCAGACCTGTCACCAGAAACGCTCAATGCCAGAAAGCAGTGGTGGGATATTGTGACAAGACTGAATGAAATGAATGCTTCACCCAGAATACTATACCCAGCAAAACTCACTTTCCGGTTTGATGGAAGAATACATGGTTTCACAGACAAAAAACAGCTCAGAAACTTCACAGACACAAAACCAGTCTTAAGAGAAAAACTGAAAGACCTAATCTAAGACAAGACTACCCAAAAGACACACCAAATTTTGAAATAAAGATGGCGTTAAATCCCAGGACAATTCTTTCTCTCAACGTCAATGGACTAAATGCACCAGTTAAGAGACACAGAGTGGCTAAATGGATCAAAAAACTCAATCCAACCTTCTGCTGCCTACAAGAAACGCACCTGAATAGTCAGAACAAACATAGACTCAAAATAAAAGGCTGGAGAAAAGTTATCCAAGCAAACAACACCCATAAAAAAGCTGGAGTGGCCATACTAATATCAGATAATGCAAACTTTATACTCAGGAAGGTTGTAAGGGACAAAGACGGACATTTTATATTAATCAAGGGGTACGTAGAGCAGGAAGAATTCACTCTCCTAAACATATATGCACCGAATGAGGGGCCAGCAAAATATTTAATACAACTGCTGACAAATCTGAAAAATAATATCAACAACAACACAATAATTGTGGGGGACCTAAACACGGCTTTGTAAACACTGGACAGGTCAACCAGACTGAAACCCAACAAGAATATACTAGACCTGAGGAGAGAAATGGAAGAAAGAGGCCTAGTGGATATATATAGGACACTCCATCCCCAGAAACCTGGATACACATTCTTCTCCAATGTACATGGGACATTCTCCAGGATAGACTACATGCTGGCACATAAAACATACCTCCATAAGATCAAGAGGATAGAAATTTTGCAGACTACCTTCGCTGACCACAAGGCTCTGAAATTATTTGTGAACTCCAAAGGGACTCAGAAGAAACACTTTAACACCTGGAAGTTAAACAGCCTCATGCTCAATAACCAGTGGGTCCGAGATGAAATCAAGGAGGAAATAAAAAGGTTCCTGGAAACAAATGACAATAAAGACACAAACTCTCAGAACTTATGGGACACAGCAAAAGCAGTACTGAGAGGAAAATTTATAGCTTTGCAAGCACACATCAGGAAGGAAGAAGGAGCTTACCTGAGTAGCTTAATGACACAGCTAATAGAACTAGAAAATGCTCAACAAAAGGACCCAAGAACAGGAAGACAGAAGGAAATAACAAAGCTGAGAGCAGAAATCAACGAAGTGGAAACTCAAAAAACAATCCGAAAGATCAACGAAAGCAGAAGTTGGTTCTTTGAAAAACTAAACAAGATTGATAGACCACTGGCAAACCTAACAAAGAAAGAGAGAGAGAGAAACTTGATAACTCGTATCAGGAATGAAAAAGGAGAGATCACTACTGATATGACAGAGATTCAAAGGGTAATCAGAAACTACTTTGAAAAACTCTACGCCACTAAAAATGAGAACCTGGAAGAAATGGATAAATTCTTGGACTCTTATAATCTTCCACGGTTGAAGGAAGAGGATGTAGCATATCTAAACACCCCCATCACCATTGATGAAATTAAAACAGTAATCAAATGTCTGCCGAAAAACAAAAGCCCAGGTCCAGATGGATTCACTAATGAATTCTATCAAACTTTCCAAGAGGAACTACTGCCAATCTTGGCAAGACTCTTTCATGAAATTGAACAAACAGAAACACTTCCAAATAGCTTTTATGAAGCCAACATCACCTTGATACCTAAACCAGACAGAGACGCTACCAAAAAAGAAAATTACAGACCAATATCACTGATGAATGCAGATGCAAAGATCCTCAACAAAATCCTGGCAAATAGGATTCAATGCCTCGTTAAGAAGATCATCCACTACGATCAAGTAGGTTTCATCCCAGGAATGCAAGGCTGGTTTAACATCCGTAAATCTATCAACATAATACACAACATCAATAACAAGAAAAATAAAAACCACATGATCATATCAATAGATGCAGAGAAAGCATTTGATAAGGTCCAACACCCATTCTTGATCAAAACTCTCAGCAAGATGGGAATGGAGGGAACCTTTCTCAATATAGTGAAGGCCATCTACCACAAGCCAGTGGCAAATATTATCCTCAATGGAGAAAAACTGAAAGCCTTCCCTCTAAATTCTGGCACAAGACAAGGCTGTCCTCTCTCACCACTCCTATTCAACATAGCACTGGAAGTACTTGCTATAGCGATTAGGCAAGAAAAGGATATCAAGGGAATCCAGATAGGAAAGGAAGAAGTCAAGCTCTCACTGTTTGCAGATGACATGATACTCTACTTAGAAAACCCTAAAGACTCTATCAAAAAGCTTCTAGAAACAATAGACTCATATAGCAAGGTGGCAGGCTACAAAATTAACACACTAAAATCAATGGCCTTTCTATACACCAACAGTAATAAAGAAGAAATGGACATTAAGAAAACAACCCCATTCACAATAGTACCACACAAACTCAAATATCTTGGAATCAACTTGACTAAATATGTGAAGGACCTATACAAAGAAAACTATAAAACTCTGCTCCAAGAAATAAGAGAGGACACACGGAAATGGAAACACATACCCTGCTCATGGATTGGCAGGATTAACATCATCAAAATGTCAATACTCCCCAAGGCATTATACAGATTTAATGCCATCCCTCTAAAGATACCCATGACATTCTTCAAAGAAGTGGATCAGACACTTTTGAAATTCATTTGGAACAATAAACACCCTCGAATAGCTAAAGCAATCATTGGGAAAAAGAATATGGGAGGAATTACTTTTCCCAACTTTAAACTGTACTACAAAGCAACAGTTATCAAAACAGCATGGTATTGGAATAAGGATAGGTCCTCAGATCAGTGGAATAGGCTTGAATACTCAGAAAATGTTCCCCAGAGATACAACCATCTAATTTTTGATAAAGGAGCAGGAAATCCTAAATGGAGCAGGGAAAGCCTCTTCAACAAGTGGTGTTGGCACAATTGGATAGCCACTTGCAAAAAATTAAACTTAGACCCCCAGCTAACATCATGTACAAAGGTAAAATCCAAATGGATTAAAGACCTCGATATCAGCCCCAAAACCATAAGATATATAGAACAGCACATAGGCAAAACACTACAGGACATTACAGGCATCTTCAAGGAGGAAACTGCACTCTCCAAGCAAGTGAAAGCAGAGATTAACAGATGGGAATATATTAAGCTGAGAAGCTTCTGCACCTCAAAGGAAATAGTGCCCAGGATACAAGAGCCACCCACTGAGTGGGAGAAACTATTCACCCAATACCCATCAGATAAGGGGCTAATCTCCAAAATATACAAGGCACTGACAGAACTTTACAAGAAAAAAACATCTAACCCCATCAAAAAATGGGGAGAAGAAATGAACAGACACTTTGACAAAGAAGAAATACGCATGGCCAAAAGACACATGAAAAAATGTTCCACATCACTAATCATCAGGGAGATGCAAATCAAAACAACGATGAGATACCACCTCACACCCCAGAGAATGGCACACATCACAAAGAATGAGAATAAACAGTGTTGGCGGGGATGTGGAGAGAAAGGAACTCTTATCCACTGCTGGTGGGAATGCTGTCTAGTTCAACCTTTATGGAAAGCGATATGGAGATTCCTCCAAAAACTGGAAATCGAGCTCCCATACGATCCAGCTATACCACTCCTAGGAATATACCCTAGGAACACAAAAATACAATACAAAAACCCCTTCCTTACACCTATATTCATTGCAGCTCTATTTACCATAGCAAGACTCTGGAAACAACCAAGATGCCCTTCAACAGATGAATGGCTAAAGAAACTGTGGTACATATACACAATGGAATATTACGCAGCTGTCAGGAGAGATGAAGTCATGAAATTTTCCTATACATGGATGTACATGGAATCTATTATGCTGAGTGAAATAAGTCAGAGAGAGAGAGAAAAACGCAGAATGGTCTCACTCATCTATGGGTTTTAAGAAAAATGAAAGACACCCTTGTAATAATAATTTTCAGACACAAAAGAGAAAAGAGCTGGAAGTTCCAGCTCACCTCAGGAAGCTCACCACAAAGAGTGATGAGTTTAGTTAGAGAAATAACTACATTTTGAACTGTCCTAATATTGAGAATGTATGAGGGAAATGTAGAGCCTGTTTAGGGTACAGGCGGGGGTTGGGTGGGGAGGAGGGTGATTTGGGACTTGGGTGATGGGAATGTTGCACTGGTGATGGGTGGTGTTCCTTTTATGACTGAAACCCAAACACAATCATGTATGTAATCAAGGTGTTTAAATAAAAAAAAAAAAAAAAAGAAATTGCTTATATGTGGAGAGTATTATATTGAGCAAGATGAGTCAGAGAAAGAGAGATAGACATAGAATTTTTGCATTCAATTGCAGGACTTATACAAAGAGATAGAATGGTAATAATACCCAAAGACAATAGAGACAAGGGCCAAGAATATAGTTCTATGGTAGGAAGCTTGCCATAAAAGAGTAGGGGAGTGCAGTGAGGGCAGAGAAGAGACCACTATGACAATGAAAGTTGGTAATGAACACTTTTAATAGGAACTTGGTGGTGAAAGGAAGTAAAGTGATATGCAGATACCCCTTCCATAGCAATTTGCAAACCACAGTCTCTCAAGTAAAAATGAAAGAGAGAGAGAAGAACATTGGCTGCCACAGAGGCAAGAAGAGCGAGGGGGGGGGAGTGGAAGGAGGAAGGGAAACTAGGGGCATTGGTGGCTGAAATTGTGCACTGGAGGAGGGAGGGGCGTTAGACACTGTAATGAAACTCAATCACGAACAATTTTGTAACTGTGTGATTTAATTAGAAATTTATTTTTAAAACTTGCCTATAATACAAAACTTACTCTTCCTTCCAGCTATCCAACTTCCCCAAGAACTAATGTGCATTATCCCATTGCTACAGATGTACAACCACGAGATAATTAAAATGCTGACAGCTTTTACTGTCACTGAAACTACCTTAAGATGGTCCAATAATATATACCCATTACACAAAAGGAGGGAAAAGAGGGAAAAATCTCTTTTCACAAAACAAAGTCAGAGAATGATTTTAGATACCAATTGTTTTATATACATTGGTTTTCAAACCAGGAGTTTGAGTTGTTCCTACAAATAGTGAGCATCATTTATTTGCAAAAAAAAAAAAAAGGAAGGGAGGACAAGGAAGGGAAGGGTAGAAAAGAGTCTCCAGAGGAGAGGAGGGGAGAAGAGGGCAGAGGAAAGAAAAAGGGGAGGGGACAGGGTTGACAGGGAAAAAGGGAGGAGAGGGAGGAAAGGGAAGGGGAAAGAAGAGAGAGGCAGGGAGGTCAAGAAAGGAGAGAAAAGGGCCCGGAGAGATAGCACAGCGGCATTTGCCTTGCAAGCAGCCGATCCAGGACCAAAGGTGGTTGGTTCGAATCCCGGTGTCCCATATGGTCCCCTGTGCCTGCCAGGAGCTATTTCTGAGCAGACAGCCAGGAGTAACCCCTGAGCAACGCCGGGTGTGGCCCAAAAACAAACAAACAAAAAAAAAAACAAACAAAAAACAAACAAAAAAAAAAGGAGAGAAAAGAGGAGGGGAAGAGAGAAGTGGAGAGAGGAAGAGGATCAGAGAGGGTAGTAGAGCAGGAGAGGGGAGGAGTTAGGAATGGAGGAAAGGGATGGGAGAGGAGGGGAAAGGAAAGAAGAGGGAGAGGAGAGGAAGCTTCCAGATCAAATTTTAGGAAAGCAATTACACTCTCTTCAACACTTGGGGTGCTGATCTAAGGAAACAAACAAGGAAGCAGACAGCATCTGCTTGGATGCACTGTGCTGACCTCAAGTTTTTCTTCTCTGGTAAACTGCTTCTAAGAGCTGCACAGAGCAAACAACATATGATCACCACACCCTGTGTTCTAAATGCAAAGAGCTCATGAGCCAGCAGGAGAGGAGTGAGTACGGGCAAGGTCTTGGAAGGAGGGAAGGAGGCACTCAATAAATAAGAAGGCACTCAATAAATAAATAAGAAGCTAAGCCCTGCTGTTACCATAGCAGGGGAAACAGAAACAGAGCCAAGAGTAAAACTTTTTGTTTTTGTTTTGTTTTTAGGTCACACCCGGTTGTACTCAGGTATTCCTCTGACTTTGCGCTCAGAAATTACTCCTGGCAGGCTCCATGGAGCATAGGGAATGCCTCTGTGTTATGACTCTGGCCCCACCAGGAGTAATTATTGAGTACCGCTCAGTGTAGTTAAAAAATCTTGGAAAGAACTAAAGGAAGGGAAGGGAAGGGAAGGGGAGGGGAGGGGAGGGGAGGAGAGGAGAAGAAAGGGGAGGGGAGGGAGGGAAGGAAAGGAGAGAAGGAGGAGGAAAGGAGAAAGGAAAGGAGGAAAGGGGGGAAGGAAAGAAAAGGAGAAAGGAAAGTAAGAAGGAAAAGTAAGGAAAGGAAATGAAAAGAAAGGAAAGGAAAGAATGAGGAAAGGAAAGGAGAGGAAAGGAAAGGAAAGGAAAGGAAAGGAAAGGAAAGGAAAGGAAAGGAAAGGAAAGGAAAGGAAAGGAAAGGAAAGGAAAGGAAAGGAAAGGAAAGGAAAGGAAAGGAAAAAGGAAAGGAAAGGAAAGGAAAAAGGAAAGGAAAGGAAAGGAAAGGAAAGGAAAGGAAAGGAGAGGAGAGGAAAGGAAGAAGAAAAGGAAAGGAAAGAAGGAGGAAAGGAAAAAGGGAAGGAAAGAAAGAAAGGAAAGAAGGAGGAAAGGAAAAAGGGAAGGAAAGGAGAAAGGAAAGGAGAAAGGAAAGGAAAAAGAAAAGAAAATGCTTTATCTGAGTTGACTCCATTCTAGAGAAAATAATTGATGCACTATTTTTTTCTACATAATATATTTTGGGGGATGGGAACTCCTGTGCACTCCTGAAGGGGCCCTGGGGCCTCACCAATGCTTCTCAGTCAGCTGTGAGTTTCAAGGATGGGTCTAAGGAGCAATACTGCTCAAGTTTTGCAAAGCTGCAAATTACTCCAGCCATTTCAGTGATTGTGGGGCCTCCAGGACCACACTCAGAAATGCTTAGAGGCCACAGATGCCAAGAACCCTGGCATGCAAAGCACATCCCTGAACTGCTGTACTATGTCCCCACTCAATTCATAACATTTTAATTATTATAATTATTTTAAATAGTTATTTGGAGCAATTTTAGGTTCTCAGCAAAATTAAATAGAAGTTCAATATCCCAATATCTCTTGTCTCCAAAGTTAACCAGTTAGTCTCATTATCAATATCTCCTAGCCTACCATTGGCACATTATTTATGATCAATGAATCTACATCATTATTAATAAAATTTCATGACTAGCATTATGATTTACTCTTAGTCTGGTATATCTACTAGTTTTGTCATATATTTAATGATATGAAACTAACATTACAATATCATCTAGAATAGTTATCCTAAAAATTCTTTGTGCTCTTATTGTTTATATTTTTCCTAAAACCCAACTTCTGGTAACCAACTATCACCAGAGTTTTGTCTTTTCTGTAAAGTCTTATTTTTGCTATGGCATGTAGGTTTTTTTAAACTAGCTTCCTTAATTTAATGATATGCATTTAAACTTCTTCCATAGTATCAATTGCTTTATAATTCATTTCTTTATAGCATTAATAATATTCATGTTCTTTATTAAGGTTCATTCTTTGCATATTCTTTGCATATAGCTGGCCCCAGTTAGATCCCACACCAGGTAGCTCTGCAAGCATTACATAGAATAATCCTGGAGTCCCTTAGCACTGTGGAGTACGGCACAGAATGCCCCAGATATCTGGGTAATCCTTGGCACTAAAGGGCCTTTGTACCATCAGATATTTGGCCACTCCATGAAATCACCATTCCTGGTTGAGCAAAAATCACTGATGATGAAACACGAGGTTCTTAATCACCACTTAAGAACCCCACACCGCTAAAAAAAAAAATCAATTGTTTGAGTGCATATTTTTCCATTTTCTACTAAGGGACAAGTTAGTTGTTTTCAAATTTTAGCAATTATTTGGCCAAGTTTGCTGCTAGTTTTTGGAAATAAATCTTAAAATGTTCATAGTCAATTTTTTTGCAAGAACATATTTTCTGCTCCTATGCATAAATACCCACTAATAAGTTTGAAATCACACCAAAAAAGTATATTTAGTACAAACCAGTACTCTCTCTGCCTTCTTATGTCTCTAAATACATTTCTCTTTGGGGGGATTATGGAAGGTATAATTCGCAATGCTCAGGTGTTATTCCTGGTTCTGTGCTTAAGAATTACTTCTGGTATACTTAGGGGACCATAAGGAATGTCTGGAATTGAACTCAGTTCAGCTGCATGCAAGCAAATGCCCTACTAGCTAAGTGTATTTTTTTAAGAAAAAAATTTTAACAATAATATTTTATTTAAGCATGTTTTTATTTAAACATGTTTGTAGTTGGGTTTCAGTCTTAAAAAAGAAAACACCAGTGGCCGTAGCAGTGATGTAAACAGTAAGGCATCTGCCTTGCATGCGCTAGCCTAGAATGGACCACGGTTCTATCCCCTGGCATCCCATATGATCCTCCAAGCCAGGAGCAATTTCTGAGCACATAGCCAGGGAGTAAATGCTGACCATCACCTGGTGTGCCCCCCCCAAAAAAAACCTGCCATTCACCAGTGCAACATTTCCATCACCTATGTCCCCCATCTACCTTCTCCTTCCTTCCCCTTGTCTGTATTTGAGATTGGCATTCTACTTTTCTCACTCACTACTACTGTCATAATAGTTGTTAGTGTAGTTATTTCTTTAACTGCACTCACCACTCTTTGTGGTAAGCTTCCTATTATGGGCCAGTCCTTCCAGATTTCATCTCTATTGTATCTGGATATTATTACAATACTATTTTTTATTTTTCTTATATCCCATAGATGAGTGATACTATTCTGTATCCATCTGTCTTCCTCTGACTTATTTCACTCAGCATAATAGTTTCCATGTTCATCCATGTATAGGAAAATTTAATGACTTCATTTTTCCTGATGGCTGGTCATAGTATTCCATTGTGTATACATACTACCATTTATTTAGCCACCCATCTGTTGTCAGACATCTGGGTTGTTTCAAGATTCTGGCTATTGTAAATACTGCTGCAATGACTATATGTGTGCAGAAGGCATTTTTGTATTGAGGTGTTATTTTTTTGTTGTTTTTGTTTTTGTTTTTGTTCCTAGGGTATATCCCTAGGAGTGGTATAGTTGGATCATCTGGGAGCTCAATTTCCAGATTTTGAGAAACCTCCATATTGTTTTCCTTAAAGGCTGGACTAGACTACATTCCCACCAGCAGTGAATGAGAGTTCTTTTCTCCCCATATCCCCGCCATCACTGATTATTCTTGTTCTTTGTGATGTGTGCAGTCTCTGTGGCATGAGATGGTATCTCATAGATATTTTGATTTGCATCTCCCTGATGATTAGTGATGTGGAACATTTTTCATATGCCTATTGGCCATTTATTTCTTCTTTGGGGAAGTGTGTTTTCATTTCTTCTCCCTATTTTTGGATGGGTTATATTTTTTTCTTGTTAAGTTCTGTCTGTACTTTGTATATCTTGCAGTGGTCCTCAAACTATGGCCCATGGGCCACATATTGTATTTGTATCTTCATTGCAAAATAAGATATATGCAGTGTGCATAAGAATTCGTTCATAAGTTTTGTTTTTACTATAGTCAGACCCTCCAATGGTCTGAGGGACAGTGAACTGGCCCCCTGTTTAAAAAGTTTGAAAAAAAGTTTAAAAACGTTTAAAAAATCTGTAGAGATTAGCCCCTTATCTGATGGGTAGTGGGGTGGATAGTTTTTCCCATTCTGTGAGTGACCATTGTATCTTAGTCACTATTTCCTTTGAAGTGCAGAGGCTTCTCAGCTTAATATAGTTCCATTTGTTTATCTCTGCTTCTACTCGTTTGGACAAGTGCTGTTTCCTCCTTGATGATGCCTTTAGTCTGAATGTCATGGGGTGTTTTACTTACATTTTCTTCTCTATGGCTTATGATTCTGTGTCTGATAGCAAGATCTTTACTCCATTTGGATTTGACCTTTGTGCATGGTGTTAGATGTAGGTCCGAGTTTGCCTTCTTGCATGTAGCTTTACTTGCTCCATTTTGTGTTTCTTGCTACTTTATAATAGCTTAATTAATTTTATGTCTGGGGAACATTCTCTGAATACTCAAATCTATTCCATTGATCTAAGGATCTGCCTTTATTCCAATATCTGTTTTAATGACTATTGCTTTGTAGTACAATCTTTTAATTTTATTTTTTATTGTGGCCAATGTGAATTACAAATCTTTACAAATATATGTAAGGTACAAAGTGACAGGGAATTAGGGCCATGCCTACCATCAGTGTTGTCCTCCCTCCACCCCTGTTCCAGCATGCCTCCCATCCCTCCCCACTTTGCTCCCTGAACTGCTAGTGTAACCCGTCCCTTGACGTCGATTAAGTATCTTGATTCTGTTGTTGCTGACTTTGGGTTGGTGTTTGTGTCTGATCATTTTTCATTTCCACTCAATGATCATCTGACTGTTGGGAACAATCCACTTTTTTTCCTTCTCCCTCCATTTATGAGACCAAACAAAATGATTCAAGTCTGTGGTTGTGTTGAAAAAAAAAGGGGAGGGGGAAAGATGCTGAAAGAGGTTTGTCTAGGAGCTATCGATATCAATTTAAAAGGAGAAAAGAGAAAAAGAGAGATATAAAAGTAAAAAGAAACACAACAGCAAAAATAAACACCAGCTAAAATGGCTACAATGCCAGAGAGGAAAATAAAATGAAAAGAAAAGGAAAAGAAGGGAGTGTGGAAGGAGGGTGTGGCAAGGTTTTGTGTCTTTGTTTTTCTTTCTTTTTTTCGAATTAGCACAGTAAGTATTGGGGAATAACTACAGGCTCCAGACAGGGTCATTGAGGAACCCCAAGGTCCTTATCTGATGCCAGGAAACTGAGAAGACTCAGTTATGGCTGACAAAATCAGTCCTCTGTAATTGGAGATCTTGGTATTTGCACAGCTTTTGCCTGTGAAATCGGTGCCCATGACTGTATAACCTGGGAAAAGAATATTTTTCTCTTAATTTTAAAATAGGTAAAAACCTCTCATGTAAAAGATTTTTATCTAAAGCTAATAAACTGGGAAAAATGATGATATTCACATAATAAACCAATTTGTAAGATATATTAATATAGCCTCATATTCTTGATAGTGAGATAAGGAAGGCTTTGTGTCCTTTTCAATTCCACTTTATCCATAAACCCCACCACAAAGCTTAGGGAGGATAGAGACCCAGTCCTAAAACACTGCTGTTAGAGGAGGTCTGAAGTAAAACCACTCTACTGTTCTAAATTCTTTGATCTGGACCTTTATCTTCTTAAAACAGTGTGGACTGAGTAGATTGCTTCAGGTGAGTGAGATAGGAAATGCCTTGTCTAGAACAATAATCTGGTAGCTATCAGAATAGCCAGAGAACCCTAACGGGAAAATAAATGTTTGGAACCCTTCTAATTCAAGCTTTGAAGACATTACTTAGCTTATTTAAGATAGCTTATCATCTATAAAATTGGAAATAGTGTTGAAAAACTTAACATGCACCAACCACATTTTAAAATATAAATGATTAAAACTTTAAATTATAAATAATGCAAAGATTGAAAAATAACAGGGTATTCAAAGCTGTCAACACAATTCTGAGTTTACAAGAAATTGCCCTTCCTTGAAGGATTTATGACAACAAAGAATATCTAGGTTTGTTGTTATGGTTTGTTGGTTGGTTAAATAGTATGAGCATTTTAAGGGGTTAGTAAAGTTCTTCATGCCATCTCATTGTAATAGTAGCCTTTGCCAAAATAATAATTTCACTTAAAAATTAATCCAATGTCTTATGTTCAATCTAATCAAATGGAACACCAGTTTTAGCTTTCCAAAAGGCTTCCAGAACTAATCTGGAATCTGTGTTAACCAGCAATGCTGATCACAGTAGTTCACCCAGTAACTGATTTGGACTCTTAGCTCATAGAGTGGATCACAAGAAAGGCACAAATAGTTCTCTCCAGGCCCTGAAAGAACAGATAAGGAAAGGGTTCTAATCTATGGGATTGCTGCTCTTGCTGTGAATAACATTTCTTCATCACAGGCATGGTTCCACAAAAATAAATAAATAATTCACTTAATTATCACAACAACCTTAAGTGGTCAATGCTATTATCCTTACTTTTTCTGATGAAGTCATAAAGATGTACACTGGAAGGTAGAGATGAGATTAGTTTGGCTCTCTTGCTCCTAAACTCCAGCAATGTATCTCATGGGGCTGGGTGCATAAATCACTTTGCATTATCTCACAACTAGAATAGAAATATCTAAAAGACATCTTCTCATTCAGGCTATAATTGTAGAGCAAGTGAGGCTCCTTTATTAGTGATGTGGAGTAACCCATTAAGGGTTACAAATTATGACAGTCTTCTCTATTTATTTCCTGAACTCATTTTCACTCCCCTATGCTTATTTTTATTTCCTTTCAATGACGCTGATCTTCCTACTTTTACGTGAAGGCACTAACGCTTCCCCTACCTTTACAATGGATGTGAGAAAATTAAAAATTCATATTATTGAAGAATCTAAAGTTGTAGTTCTGCTCACATGACACTCCCATGTTTTCTCTGCTCATATAACTGCTTAACTCTAGAGCCCACACTCAAAACAAACAATATGTCTTTAAGTTCATGTTGGCACAGGCACAGTCCAGAATGAGTGTTTAGTACATGCTTAGTGCTTTCTCCTCCTTACTTTTCATTTCTCCATTTCTCTCCTCTTCTCTGCATTACTTTCATTTCATTCCCTCATTTTGTGCCAACTATGCAATGACAGTTAGTGCTCTCTGTATTACATACACTCTTTTTATCTGCTCTCCTTCACAGATGTTCCATAAGCACTTTTTATGAAGAACTGGAGAATTATTTTGGAAGTGATGTCTGTTGAAAACTTAAAATCTCTTTTTTCTAATTGGGAAGTATTTCATCCTTGCCAGACAGACAGACAGACAGACAGAGAGACAGACAGACAGAGAGACAGACAGACAGACACACACACACACACACACATACACACACCAGTGGGCAGAGAAGTATCTTATTGCAAAACAAAATAAAAATACAAAATTCTTGGGAATAATATGTTTTGCCACTTTTCAAAAGCAGAAAAAAAAGGGAAGTAAAGGCATGAAGTGCCTCAGGTATTACCTGAATTGGTTTCATTCCTTTAGCTAAATTAAGTGGACAATAAATTTATTAGTCAATTAATTTCAAATACACCCTTTTTGATAAGGAGTGTTGATTCTTGCCAGCAGTTAGGTAATTTAGGTGAATCGTTAATCAACCAGATAGATTTGTTTTTGTTCATAAACTGATACCTGATGTATCATTCTAGGAATTCACATTCCTGGCTTTTTCTAGAAAGGACAGTGTGCAGAAAAATTGTAGTGTTAGCCATTAAATAGATAAGCTTTACTTGTTGGTGTCACCGAGGGTCCCCTCCTACTCTGTAGCCAGGCTACAGAGAGAATAGATTGTCTTTCCTTCACTCAAATATCTGAATGGCACATCCGAAATCCTTGTTTTATCCAGAAATAAATCTGTGCCCTTGATAAAAGCTGCACTAAAGCTATCTTTCCCCCATGAAACTAGGAAGCTAGTTGCATTTTAGCCCCATTTTTTAACTATACTCTTCAGTGTAAATTTGAGTCCTTTGTGGGTAAAGCTTTCACCTCCCCTGATAATGGAGCTCATGGGCATTTCCTAAACAATTTTGGTGGGTAATTGCTACTTATTTAGAAAATTATATGAAAACAAGTTACCTCATCTAAAAAAGTATTTACTAATTTCACTTTTAGTTCTATTTTAGTAAAGGCTGTAATTACAGGACCTTTATAAAGACTTAACGGTGGAAAAAAAGCATGATTAAGTTATATTTTAGGATGATGGATTAAAATTGAGGGGTATATTCCATTTATTTTCACACATTGGAAGAAAAATTATTCTACATTTTCTCATTGTTACTTTTAGTTGGAAACTGAAACAAGGTTGTGTCATTTATTGTCAAGTTATTAAGATTTAAATAATTTCTTTCCTTCTGAATTCTTATCAACAATTTAAAATAAATAACCTCATTTTAAGATAGTTAAGTATGTACATAGCAACCTTATGGAATTATTTTAGTATTACCAACTGTTGACAAACATTTACAAACTATAGAAATTTGCATGAAAATTAATAATTTATTATTAATATATACAACTAAAATTAATATGCACAACAATAATTTATTGATAATATATAAAACTAATCACAATACATGAAACTTAACTAAAATAGTCAGTGAGTTGAAATTACCTCATATGTTTTCTAGAACTGAGGCTGTTAACTTGAATTCACAAATATGAGACTACCTGAGGTCAGTCAATGGGTAAGATGACAGTGAAAGCTACCAAGAAACTACCTTGTGTCAGACTATGCCTTATATTACCTGCAGTCTTCATGATACCTTTTCATATTCCCAGTTTTCAAATGAAGGAAATGGGAATCTGTAAGATCAAGTGATTTGTTAAAACTATGAGCAGACGAATGTGAGGGAACTGGTATTGAACTTAGAGGTCCAATACCAAGTCAAAGCATTAATTTTACCTCCAGATATACTTAGCTTGTAGCACAGAGCCAGGCACAAAGCAAATTTATTTATTTAATTGAATTTTTTTCTTTTATGGGTCACATTCAGTGGTGTTCAGAAACTACTCCTGGTTTGGTACTTGGACATCACTCCTAGTGATGCTATTGAACCTAACAGACTGAGTTAGGATGGAGCCTGAGTCACTAACATGTAAAGCTGTATACATTATATACTCAACATTTCTTTGAGTTTCCTTCTCATCACCACTATTTGCCTCTTGCAAAGGACCAACAAACTAAGGTTTTATTCCCCCAAAGGACTTTTTAATGAATTTGAAATGTTTTCATTTACTAATCAAGTGAATGGTAATAAATATGCGAGTAAATATCTGTCTTAAACTCAATATTCTTTCCATTTTAGCAAGTCCCTTTCTTCAATTTTCACAAAATATATTACATAGTCAAGTTAAGGAAAGGGCTCTATCATTTTATTTGGGGCTAAATTGGTGGTAGAAACTGTTAATTATTGCTAATTAGTATGTCAGGACTAGGGTAGGAAAATCATAGTCTCATGTTTAATGCATGAATGTACATACTCTCTTGCTGAACACTTACCTTAATTATACCTGAAAGGGTGAAAGATAACTGATAAAATTGCATAGATTTTTTTCTTACTCAAAGAAATAAGATAAGCTTTTTTCAGTATTCATTATGTTGCAGTCATATAATTATCTTTCATAAAGAATATTTTTCAATTTCTTAAAGGTTGTGGAACTACTTTCTCTACTTACAAAGAAAATATAATTATTTGTCAGAAATCATGTCATTAATATGTCTCCAATCAAGAATAAATTGATTCAAATTTGCTCTACAGTGGATATATATTCAACAAAATACTTCAGTCTTAACTCATTAGCACAATATAAGAAGCAATTATAACTGATCCTTTGATTTGGAGATGGATTTAATTATAATAACCATAACATGTGAATCTTAAATGGTTAAAATTTAAAATAATAAGTTAAAATATAAAAACATTTAGGAAGATAGAGAGCTTGAACAGATGAAGCTCTGAGTCCAATCCAGAGCAATACATGGTGCCCCCCCAAACCACCAGAAGTAACCCCAGAGCTTATTATCAGGAGTAGTACCTGAGCACAGTCAGGTGACATCCTCCCCAAAATAAACAAAAACATATTTGAGTCAAATGTGTTAACTACAACTGTTTATTATGATTGGGAATGTAACTCTGTGGATTTGACAGAAAGTTCTTTGTGTAGTCTATTTGTGTAGCCTATTGTTCTTTGTTTTTTTTTCTTCCTTTGCCTCATCCCTTAAGAACTTCAATACCCCTTCTCTCACAGAGGCTTTGTATTTATTGTTTTTTTCTTGATTTAATTTCTTTGGACCACATTTGGCAGTTCTCAGGGCTTATTCTTGACTCTGCACTTGGGGTTTATTTATGGTGGGTTCTAGGGACTATATGGGGTGACTGGGATCAAATCCAGATCAACTGCATGCAAGTATTCTACCCACTGTTCTATCTCACTGGTCCCTGCCCTGATATTATTTCTAAGTGATCCATCTCTTTTAATTTTATTTGTTTTGTTTTATTTCTTTACTTAATTACTGACCATCTTATCCCTCAAACTATAATTCTACAAGAATATATTCTGCTTCTTCTATGTTACATGTAGATATGATGTATATATTTCATATCTGCACATATAGTAAGTAAAAACTTATAAATAACTATAGGAAATAATGAAAACAAAAATCTATAAGATGAAGCTTTCTGTTACCCTTTATGATTGAATTCTCAAGGCCAGTCTTCTGAAAACTATTTTGTTTTGTTTTAATGGATTTTGCTCCTAGAAGGAATATACTGGCATTATTTTGGTGATTTTGCTAATCAAGCATTTAAATAAAGACCATGACCAGGTCACAGTTTGACAGAAAACCACACAGGAATAGAGAGTTTATTGCTCAAGGTTACTAAAAAAGGCACATTGCACACTTGAAGCGACCTAATGAGGAAGTCCAGGCTAGGAGCAGACAGCAGGACAAAATCTGGTGCTTACCTTTATTAAGTTCTATGTGTGGACTGCTTTGAGATTCCTGATTAAGGTAATATTGGCCCACTCATTAAGAAACAACAGAATTTTGTTAATTAATTAAGGAATATTTGCTAAGGGAAGCCCCTGGTAGATAAGAAAGAGATCTTAACATGAGGAACATGAAAGATGTTTAGGAGATTCATGGCAGAATCTTACATGTCCTGTGACCCAGTAAGTTATAGACTATGAACTGGCAGGAATAGCAAGGCCAGGGAGGTTCAGAGGCCCTGTAGATTGCTTGGTTCTCAAGATAGATACTAATTCTCAAAAAAGATTAATCCTAAAATTCCCCTGCCGACACACATGCAGAAAGACTATAGGCCACACAACCCCTAAAATTCATCAGTGTTTTTAGAAAACCTATCTTAAACACTTAAATATAAAAGAAGTGAAGTACTTGCATTGTACAAAAGTTTGTGTGTATGTGTATATATATATATATATATACACACCACTTGAAGTTTGGTTCTTAATAGATTATTTGCATACCGTCTGAACTTCAGCTGCACAGTTAACTGGAATCTTTGCTGGAGGTCACAGTGCTGTGAAAAATGTGGTCAGTTTAGCACTTTGGCTTTAGGCTCTGTTGAGAGATATTTTAGCACAATCTCACTTCCCTCTTTATAAACTAACAGGAAGACTATGTTAATTGACATTTTCAATGACTTGTGAGCAAGAGAAAAGTGATGGGCCTGGAAAGATAACAATCAAGTAAGTTGTGCCAGCTGACCCAAGTTCAATTCCATTCCTGGCATCAGATATAATCCCCTGAGTACTTTGGTGATCACTGAACACAGAGCTCAGTAGCTCAACTCACTGCCCTCCTGCATTCAAAAGAAGAAAGAAAAAAAAGAATAAAAGAAAGAATAACTTCAGTCAAAGCCAAACTGTACATATAATTGTTTATTACGCAAATAAAATTTTGCAAATAACTATTCATTGTACATCAAATGAACTAATTTTTGTAGAAATAACTTCTATTTCACATAAAGTAACAAGCTTGAGCAATGACACTTTTGGGGGAGGGATCTTTTGATATCTTTTAAGTTGGGCCTTAGAGAAGACAGTCTGCAAGCTCCCCTTGCTTTGGTAGAGCTCTAGGAATTACAGAATGTGTTTTAAGACATTTTGCAATATGAAAGGACACGATTACTTAGGGCGGTTTCATTTCAGAATTTCTCTTTATCACTTTCATCGGATTTTCCCTATGCTACTGAAAGTGAAACAGAATTACTTTTCTTCTTTTTCTCCTCTTTTTTAAATGTTTTTTGGGTCATACCCATAGGTGCTCAGGGTATCTGCTCTCTGGGATCACCCCTGATAGGTTCTGGGGACCATATGAGATGCTGCGGATCAAAACTTGGGTCATTCACCTGTAAGGCAAGCACTCTGTCAGCTGTAATATCACTTTGTCCCTAAGAAATAGAATTATTTTTCAAGCTGAATCCTTGGTTTATATATATTCCTTGATTTCTTTCAAATTATAAAAATAAAAACTTGAGTGTCATCACGACCCAAATATATTCACTTCAAGTTTATCTTGCTAATTTCTTGTTCCACATTGTCTTTTAGAGTTCAAAGAATGGAGACCTATAGACCTACATAATTGCTAGCCTTCCCACTTCCATTAGGTTTACATTTGCTGTTGTTTTTGTGTTTATTGTTATTGTTTTGGAACCATAACCTAGCAGTGTTCAGGGGTTACTCTGGGCTCTTCAGTCAAGACAAATGTCTTACCACCTGTAGGTGGTACCTGCTGTAGCCGATCACTCCTGGGTGTAGGGCCAGGAACAGTCTCTAAGTATTTCCAGGGAATGATCTAAACTTCCCTTCCACAACCCCAAAAGTTAAAATAGAAATAGTATATAATTCAGCAACATCACTTCTAAGCCTTAATCCTAAGGATATGAAAACAGTAATTAAAAATATTTGTAGTCATGCAATGTAGCAGTTTTAAGCGTTTAAGTTAAAACAACAATGAGATATGAACTAACATTTGTGATCATGTTGGTTATCTAAAAAAAAGAATTACTGGAGGAAGTGTGGAATAAAACAAAACCATGCTTCTGATACTAAGAATGATCCAGTCATTCCCTGTCTGTATATTTAGATGTAAAATATAAAAACATTAACTTGAATATCTTGTTCCATTATTGCTGATGCTTGAGGGAACATGTTCAGTACCTGGGATTGAGCCAAGACCATCCAGGTACAAGACAAGTGCCTTAACTTCAGTACACTTTCAGTCCAGTAGCCATATTTTCTTTCTACTTCAAACTGTGTGTGGCTATCAATTTGGCTATGAATAACTATTTTCTTGGTTTATTTATAGACATATATAAACAAAATAACTGGTAACTATCCCTTAATTCCTCTATATTTTGCTTTGCATAATTATCTCAAGTTCCATCTTTAATGTCCTAAATATAGAACCTCATTTTTTAAGTAGCTGAGTAACTATGTCATTAAGTATATGTGCGTGTGTGTACCATGCATTCTTTATTTTTATTTTATTTATTTTGTCATCAGCCAATGGACATTTAAATCCATTTAATGCTTATGACATAGACTACAAATATTTTTAATTACTGTTTTCATATCCGTAGGATTAAGACTTAGAATTGATGTTGCAGAGTTACATACTATTTTACTTTTAACTTTTGGGGTTTGTGGGATGGAAGTTTAGATCATTGCCTGGAAATACTTAGAGACTGTTCCTGGCCTTACACCCAGGAGTGACCGGCTATAACAGATATCAAACTGGGGCCTGCTGTATCCAAGGTAAGAATTTTATTTTTGATTTAATTGTATACTAATCATTTCCATGTATCTTAACATTTCAGGATACTTTCATCTGTGTGTCTAAATATATTACAGTTTAGTAGTTCCAAACTTATCTTACATTTTATTCTCTTTTGATCTATGTCAAGGTACTGCTTATTCTACCTACTGAATAATTTGTTTTCATCAATTATATTACAAGGTTATAATTAATTAATTGTATGCTAATTATCCATTATATTATAAGGTGTATTTGTTCCTTTTAAAAACACCTTTACCATTGAAATTTTAATCTTTTTTATTATATTTAACGTTATAATTTAATATATTCTATGTTCTTGAGTTATAGCATAGCATATACAAACATCTCTGTTGCTGGCACTCCTTTCTGCCCTCTTCTTTTGAGGACCCCTGTGATGGATATTTGAGGATTGTTTCATTTAAATAGTCATTTCTGCAGGCCAGAGAGATAGCACAGTGGTAGGGCATTTGCCTTGTGCACAGCCAACCTGGGCCCGATCTAGTTTTGATTCCCAGCATTCCATATGGTTCCCCTCAGACTGCCAGGAGTGATTTCTGAGCACAGAGCCAGTATTTCTAAGCACCACTGAGTGTGGACCAAACCCCCCTTCAAATATAGTTATTTCTTAGTCACATTGTCATCATCACTTCTGATGTATAAGTAACATAGTAAGAAATTCCAAGCATAAAAAATGGACATATTTAGGAGGTTATTCTATAGATCATAGTGTACTATAATCTTTGTTCTCCTACACAGAGTCCTTTCTATGTCTCTTTTGACAGTCTTCTCATATTTTACCCTACTCTTTCACTTAACATATAGGACAAGTAGGGTCTTGACTTTAATAGAAGTCTAAGTCCAAACCTTACCAAAACTTTCTTTCCTGGCTTCACATAGTCATTAAAATTCCAGATTCTAATTTTCTAACATTGGCAATTGCCCCAAGGGCATCTTGGTTCCAGCACCAACTCAATACTTAAATTTTTGCTTTCTCTATTTTTTTCTTTTCAAGTTCAATCATACAACAGTATGTTATTTCAGTATCAGAGTTAGGCATTTATGGATGTTTTAGGTAGAATATATTTCAGATTATCTCCTCCACCTTAATGTGTTATTAGTTTAAACATTTAAATGGGATTTTATTTTACTTTCTATAAGAAATTATATACTTTTGTATGTGTTTGATAATCATTATTTAGGCTTCTTGACAAGGTTAATGGCTAAAGGGAGAATAGTAAATAGGGAAATAGAGATGGCACCATCTGTTTCTGCCCAAAGGACCTGCGTCTTTTTTTTTTCTCTGTGACTTACATTTTCTTTTTCTTTCTTTCTTTCTTTCTTTCTTTCTTTCTTTCTTTCTTTCTTTCTTTCTTTCTTTCTTTCTTTCTTTCTTTCTTTCTTTCTTTCTTTCTTTCTCACTCTTTCTTTCTCACTCTTTCTTCTTTCTTTCTTTCTTCCTTCCTTCCTTTCTTTCTTTCTTTTTTCTTTCTTTCTTTTTTTCTTTCTTTCTTTCTTTCTTTCTTTCTTTCTTTCTTTCTTTCTTTCTTTCTTTCTTTCTTCTTTCTTTCTTTCTTTCTTTCTTTCTTTCTTTCTTTCTTTCTTTCTTTCTTTTCTTTCTTTTTCTTCTTTCTTTCTCTCTTTTTCTTTCTTTCTTTCTTCTTTCTCTCTTTCTTTCTTCCTTCTTTCTTTCTCTCTCTCTTTTTCTTTCTTTATTCCTTCCTTCCTTCTTTCTTTCTCTTTCTTTTCTTTCTCTTTCTTCTTTCTTTTCTTTCTCTCTCTCTTTCTTTCTTTCTTTCTTTCTTTCTTTCTTTCTTTCTTTCTCTCTCTTTTCTTTCTTTCCTTCTTTCTTTTATTTCACTTTTATTTCAAGTGAAATAAGTATAGTTTTTAGTTAGCAGTATCAGAAAAGTTTCATTTAAAAGTTTTCATATGGGGTGAATTGGTGGTGGGGATGTTGACACTGGTGAACGGGAGTGGTTTTTTTTTTTTTTTTTTTTTTGTGACTAAAACCCAACTACAGAGAGACAAGAGCTGGGCCTGGAGAAGCCACAGGCCAGGAATTGGTCCCTTGCACTGGCATGTGGTGAGCACTGGGCTGGACAGCTAGCCAAAGAACCCCCGGACTGCCAGTCAGTCCGGGGGCCCAGATTCCCCCACGCCAGAGGGTCTTCATGGCCTGACCTGGTAACCTGGGCCTTGGGGGATCGGATGGGGTGGAGCAAAACTCCGCCCCTATCCATTCATTTGCAAGCTACAGATGGGAGAGCTGAGCCTGGAGAAGCCACAGGCCAGGAATTGGTCCCTTGCACTGGCATGTGATGGGCATTGGGCTGGACAGCTAGCCAAAGAACCCCCGGACTGACTGGCAGTCCGGGGGCCCAGATTCCCCCACACTAGACTGGTCTTCATGGCCTGATCCGGTAACCTGGGCCTTGGGGGATGGGATGGGGTGGAGCAAAACTCTGCCCCTATCCATTCATTTGCAAGCTACAGAGGCAAGAGCTGGGCCTGGAGAAGCCACAGGCCAGGAGTTGGTCCCTTGCACTGGCACGTGGTGGGCACTTGGCTGGACAGCTAGCCAAAGCAGATATCTCAACTGTTTTCAAAAGCACGCGGGTGCATATGCGACATATACCCTTTTTGACATAGTCCAAAAATATTCTAATTCTTGACTATTTGTAGGTAAGGAAATGGAATATCCTATGTATGGAGGATAGCACTCAAATAGATCTCTGAAGTCAGTGACTAAGTAAATGTTACTTTCTATACAGTTGTCCTCTCTGACTACCGAGCCTTAGCCTTAAACATTTTATCTATACAATGTATAGAGCCCTTCTTCTATATTGCCTTTCCACACCCAGAGACCTTTCTACCCCTCCCCCCCATATCCCAACCTGGATTTGTTATCTCCCCCTTATTTAACCCTGTTAACTTTTAACTTTTAACTCGTTAGGCACCAAGACCGACCTCCTTCCCAACAGACCACCATCTAGATCCTCAATGAACGACACCCTCTTGATCCCTCATCTTGTGTCTCAGCAAGAAACCACAACCAATAAGCCTCCTGACTCAAGCTTGTGACCCCTCTCACCCCCTTCAATTGATGGACGGTTGCATGATACGGGATTCAGCTGCATCAAAACCCCCAGCTCAAGGACACTTTAGGACTCTGAAATGCCACAAATCATATCTTAAACTCTAGACCAAAGTCTGTGATGCGAAAAAGAACCTTGGCTTTCGCTCCCCACAAGAATATCTCAGGAGACCTAATTGGGAGGCCTATATTGCCTATGTTAGCTTAATACCTTTATAAAAATGTATCTTAAGATATGTATTCCTAAACATAGAGATAGCCTCCCCAATCACTTCCTTTTTTCAAATACCTTTTTTCCCTTTTTTTCTCAATTTCCTTGTTTTTATATATCTCAGTTTTATCTATATATTCTATTTTATATATACATATTTTATATATACATATTTATATATATACATATTTTTATATATACATATTTTCTCTACCTTCACCAGTTTTGGTGCTGCTTGGTCAAAAACCAAGAAAATGTCTTGCCTGGGATATAAGCTCAGACCACACCACATATACTGTACGTGTAGCCTGTCATCCTTACCTGGAATAGCACCAGCAATACAAAAGGACACCATACGTTTTTGTATAGGCCCAGTAAATAAGGGGAAATCATGGACTCAGACACAAGATCTTATTTTCTAGGATAAGAACTCACACTTTTTCTACAGGGGTGCCTCCCATCCTGGACATATGTCATGTGGATACAACTCAGTCTCCACGAGATTGGACAGTGTTAGTTCATTCTCAAATTCCAGATCCCAGACATAGAACTGAAACAAACCCATGCAATAACACCAGGAACTAAGCTGTGTTGGGAGATATACTTGTGCCAGTGTTAATATGACAATGAGGACAGCGAGGAAATGAAAACTTGACCTAAGACCAGGAGGTCCTATCACATCCTCTAACACTAAGTGGAAATCAGGAGATGTATCCTCCTTTGAACTATGAAAAATTAGAACACTAACTACAGAAAACTGACTTTGACAACTGTGACTGAAAAGAACCTACCTGGAGACCATTAAGGAAAACCCTACCCTAGGCTATAGCCCAGGTCTGTTACAAAAATCAAGACTTCTTAGTACAGAGGCCCAATTCTGACAACAGAGACTGAGCAGAACCATTGGAACCATAATTTCCTAGACTTCAGCTTAGGGAATGAGAAAACACATGGAGCACATGATACAGAAAACTGAACATACCAACAATGGTGGAACGTATACCTCTAGAACCTTAAAGACTCTATCCTAGGCCCTGTTCTAGGACCTGCACAAATACCAAGATTGCTTGCTATAGTGGCCTTATTTTCTCATCCACAACAGAGAAGGTTCCTGACACCACAAAACAAAACAAAACAAAACAACCCTGGGATATGGCAATGAAAAGGTATGGAGCCAGTGGTTGTTCCCATGACAATATGCTTCAAGAGTGGAGATACCCTGAATCTCTTAGGCCACGGGAATTTCCTTCCTTCCCCAATACTTACTGTGTCTATACAAAAATAAAAAAAGGTGGGGTAACACAAACCCTGCCACTGCAACACTTTTTCTGGTGTTGTTTTGTTTTATTTTTTTGTTTGTTTTTTGATATTATTTTCCTTCTCCTTTTTCTTCCACTTTTTTCTTTCTTTTCCACTTTTGTGGATATTATTCGGTGATTTTTTTTTTATTTTTAGTAGTTTATACCAATTTTTTTCTCCTCTTTTCCTTAACCTTTTTACCTCCAACAGAATAGCATAATTTGAATCATTCAGCCTCATAATTTGAGAGGGGCAAAGAATGATACCAGGACCAGTCATATGAACATGTAGTGTAAATAAAAAAATGACCAGACTGGAACACCAAACAGAATAGATACCCAACCTATAACAAGCTGTAAGGCGGAGACCATTTGCAGTAGGATTCTTGGGGGTAAAGGAGGAAGATGTGCGAGACATGCTGGGAACAAGAGTGGAGGGAGGATAACATTGTCACTATGTATCGTAAATAATTCTGTGTAAATGAACTTCAGTCACAATAAAAAAATTATATAAATAAAAAAACCCAACTACAGTCATGTTTGTAATCATGCTGTTTAAATAAAAACTTAAAAAAATAAAAGTTTTTATTTTAAAAAGTTTTCATTTAACCATTTAAAATGGTTAAAATCTTTGTGGTATTTTTGCGTATAACAAAATTGTTTTTAGTTAAGCAGTTACTGGCATAAGTTCTATAGCCATTATATTAGATATATACTATATAAAATGTTTTACCACTTACTAACAAAAAATTAAAATTGAAATGACAACTTGATCTCATCTCCTCAGTGAGAATGGCCTATAGCAAAAAAAAAATGGGAACAAGTTTTTTCCACTCTGGAATTCCTCTCCTTCACTGCTCTCACACTTTCATAAGTAAAATTCTATTTTGCTTTTAAAAAACTATTTTGCTTTCCAAAAAAAATTAAAAAGAGGTCAGAGAGATAGTAAGTGCTTTCTTTATATGTAAGTGATCTAGGTTGAATACCCAGAACCACAGACAGATCTCTGAGCCCTGCCAAGACTGATCTCTGACAAAAAGTCAGAAGTAAACTTTGAGTACTGCCATGTATGGCCCAAAGCCCACCCCAAAAAGATAACAGCCAGTTTTGGGGTAAGGATGTGGAGAAAAGCAAACCCTCATTCACTCTTGGATAATCATCTGGTAGTCTTATCTGATACAAACTCTATGGAAAAATCAAGAATGAACTATAGGGTTGGGGAGGCAGAGAGAAAAGACACTTGTCTTGTACACAGTCAATTCAAACTTTATTTTAATATATAATTTCTCTGAGCACTGCCAGGAATGATCACAGAGCCAGGAACAAGCAATGACCACTCAGGATATTTTCCTTCTCCTCCCCAAAAGACTGGAATATCCAGTAATTTCCCTCCTGAACATTTATCCCAAGGATACAAAACATTAATTTTAAAGGTTATCATCACACCTATTACTCATCACTTTATTATTCACAATTGTCAAGTTTTAGAACAACCTAACAGCCAGCAAGATATGAATGAAAAATGAAATATTAACATATATACACAATGAGACACTATACCACTATGAAAAAGGAAGTTGTGCAGTTTATCACCACCTGGATGAAATCAGAAGGTATCATGCTGAGTGAAGTGAGTCAGAAGGAAAATCACAGAATGATCTCCTTCATGTATGAAGTGTAAAGAAATGAGGAAAGGCATTATCTGATCTCCAGTAGAAACAAAGCCAGAAATAGAGTCAACAGATTATCTGAGGCTTTAGGTGAAGAGAGGAGAGTTTGGGACAGTAATGGAGAGTTATTGACTTGACACTTTCATGGTGGGGTCCTAAACATTCTTTGTAAGTATATAACAACAAAGTGGAAACTATTGAAAATAAAACTGTCTCAGTGAAAAGAGAAAATAATTTATAGCAGTATATGCTCAAATGCAATCATTTTTAAATTAATTAAATGTTTGTTTAATCTTTATCAAGGGTCTGTTCCCTTAAACATCATCAACTGTATTCCTCAACTATCCTTATCCTATACTCAAATAGTCACCATTTTATTTTTTTAGGATATATTATTATTTTCCCTTTCCTTTCTTGTTGTTGTTATGTTGTCATGATGTCTCGGGTCCACACTCTTTGTTGTAGCTATTTTGTACCCAAAGTTACCCAGGGGTTACTCCTGGCCTTATGCTCAGAAATTGCTCCTTGGCAGGCCAGGGGGACCATATGGGATGCCAAGATTTGAACCAACGTCCTTCTGTGTCTAAGGCAAAAACGCATTACTGCTGTGCTATCTCTCCAGCCCCCAAAGTTATTTTGTATCACAAACATTTGTAGTATCAAGATCATAATGGCAGTTCTAGAGATTATATACCAAGAACAGAATTTGTGGCCTCATATATACAAGACAGGCATTATTCCATTTAAGCATTTAATAGTTTACATATAAGGGATATTATGCATAAGCTGTATTTCATATTTTGACTTCAAGTGTCTGGCACAGTTAATAGTTATTTTCTTTTTCTTTTCTTTATTTTTAATATAATTTTTATTTTAATCATAGTGGCTTACATATCGTTCACAGTAATATTTTAGGTACATATTAACATTGAATCAGGGGAATTCTCATCACTGAATTGTCCTCCCTCTACCTCTGTTCCCATCCTGCCTCCCAAATCCTCCACCCTCACCCCAGGGGCTGCTAGAATGAGTGGTCCCCTCTGTGTCTAGTTTATTACTTAGTGATCTAGAACTGTTTGGTCTTGGTACCTCCATTACTTCACCCTCTAATTGGGAGGCGGGACTAGATAGTTCAAGTTATGTGGTTTTGTTTGAGGAAGAGAAAAGTAATAAAATTGGGTAAAAATCAACTACGCCGACAATGGGCAGAGTCCTTCTAGAGGTTCTCGTCCTCGGTTTGAGAGACGAAGGGGAAAAAAGAAGGTGAAACACCACAAAAGTTCAAAAAGAAGTATCAAATAAAATATCCAGTGAGCACTGCAGAAATAAAGATATGCACCACATAATTGCCATGGTCTTTAGATAAAAAAACATGACAGAGAGCAAAAAAGAAGAAGAGAAAAGAAGAAAGAAAAAGTAAACATATAAATTAAAAAATGGACAACTTCTTCAATATCCACACCAAAACAAAGAAATTGACAAAAACTAGATTAAAAAAAAGATAGTTTTGTGCTTTTTATCTCTTTTTTCCCCCTCCTGCATAGGCACAGTAAGTATTGGGGTCATTCGAAAAAAGAATCCCCTTGGCCTAAGAGATACAGGGTTTTTCCACCCTTGAAGTATATTGTCATGGGATTAACTATAGACTCCTTTAGTGCTTCTGTGATGTATGGAAGACTTCTGCTCTGATCTGGATGATAAAATCAGACCTCTATATCTAGAGATCTCGGTTTCTGCACAAGTCAAGGAGTGGAACTTAAGATGAAGTCTTTCTTTGTGATTCTAGAATTTCTGTTTCCTCAGTGTCATTTTAATCTGTCTTCTGTGGTTGGTGGTCTTGGTCCTTATGCTGAACCTCAGATGGAGCCTTCGATAGCGTCTTTCATTATGTTTCCAGAAGACCCATTCAGTTGCAATTGCCTCAGTCAGATCTTTGGAATTAGAGATCATGGTTGTTCTGCAGGTCATAGAAAAAACCCTAGACTAGGGCTTTCTTGTTGGTCCCAGGATACATACTGCCCGGTCATGGTTCTATCAGCCAGTCATCTGTAGATTGCAATCTTAGCTTTTGCACAGCCCACAGTGTGACAAGTCTTCTGATTTTGTCTTATCGTTAGTTGGTGAGGTAGGATAACCTGTTCTTAGGTCCAGTTGTTCTCAATTTCCTTGTTGTCAGGATATCATATTAGAGCTGGCACATGTTGGTGTTCAAGCAGTATTCAGGATATCCTGGATGGGATTTGGTTCCTGTAGCTGTTGTGAAGAACTGTCTCGTTTTTATGTCTGGGATTCAGGGTTCAAGGCTGGATGGTCAGTGTCTAAACACCTGGTGTCTAAGTTGGGTACACATGACATATTTTTAAGGTGGGAGATTCCCCTGTATTGTAAATAAGTATGAGTTCTTATCCCTAGTAAATAAGAGCTTGTTTATATCCGTAAGATTTCCTCTTTATTTAGTGTGCCTTTGCAGGAAGAAATGGTGCTTCATTATATTGCCGGTGCATTTGGGGGTGGAAAGAAAAGAGAAACAAGTACACACCCCAAAAAGATAAAAATAGAAATAAAAATATATTTGATAACATATATATATAAAGAAAAATGATTTAAAAAATGAACTAGAAAAGTAATTAAAGGAACAAAGTGATGCAGGAGACTACCTTATATTTGGGGAAAAGCAGGTAAAGAGGTAGTGTTATACAGGTCTTATACTTATGATGGAAGTATAGGTTTCTCCATTGTCTTTTGAGATTTTCTTGTAGGGTGTGGGTTCCCTGGCACCTTTTCATCACACACCCTGCACTTCTTGAGATTGGGAAAAGATTTGCAGCAGGAAGGTCTTGGGTAGAGTTCTTGCATTGGGAGTCCTTTTAGGGCTAAGTCCGGTATCCAGCAACAGTCCACGTTAGGAAGAATTGGTAAGGAAGACCACACAGCATGAGTCAGCAGGGGTGTTGGTTGTCTTTTCCTGCTGGGGATGAGGTGTGGGTTTGAGTGGGTGTCCCTTCACTTGGGTATTGGGTACTGGTTCATTGGGGTAGGAGGTCAGTCTTGATGCCTAATAGATTAAGAACTGAGGGTGAAGAGTTTTAATAAGGTGGTAAATCTGGATGGGATTGAGGGGTGAAGGGATATTTGGATTCCTAAAAGGGGGGAAGGGAAAAGTATATGGAAGGGGCAGAAAAAAAAAGAAAAGAGAAAATAAGATTAAATAGAAAAAGAAAAAAAAAGTAGTGAGAAGAAAGGGAGAAGAGCACGGGAATGTTACTTTGCTTGAATGTGTCAATGAGTAGGCCCTGTAGTATAAGTCTGTAGGTCACAGTTGCTGCTTCGGTGGTTTGGCTGGTCATGCGCTTTAGGTTCTAAAAGAAGGTATAATCTAGAGATAAAGGGTATGTTAAAGAGTTTCATCGAGACATTTTTGTAACACAACCTGGGTATGGTATCTCGTGTGGCTTAGCTCCAAGGTGCATCTTAGGTTGTCCACCCTTTATATCCAAGAACACGTGTGGACAGAAAAGCTGAGAGGTTACTTTAAATATAGTAAGCTTAAGGAATTAACACATATTATTTTGAAATGCTTCCGTTGGAGTCAGTGATTTCCCATGGTATTATTTACCTGTAATCTTGTATAAGATCCCTAAGAGATTACTATAGGCCTGTTCTCTCTACGCTGCTGTTTTTGCTGTTGCTGGTTTCTTTATGGTATAATGTGTGGTCGAGAGTTTATGTTGTTCCTCTTTCATGTGTTTTGAGCACTACTCAATATGTATATATGTGTATATGTGTACTGTTACAGTGTTTGGAGTTTCTACCCTGTTAAACCCTGCTATTTGATCTTTGAATATTAGTTGTATATAGGGTGTATGTTCTGGGTGCTTCAGAATAGTGCTATCATTCTGTGTTTATCTTTTATCTTCTGGCTTACTTCGTTTAACATAATATGTTCTAGGTCCATCCACGTTGCTGAAAGTCTGTGATTGAATTATTTCTGACTGCCATGTAGTATTCCATTGTGTATAGATACCACATCTTAATGATCCACTCATCTGTTGTTGGATATGATATCGAGGTTGGTTCCAAGACTTGGCTATTATACTGAGTGCTGCGATCAATAGTGGGGTGCACACATATTTTGGGATGAATGTTCTTCCGATTTGGGGGTAGATACTAGGAGAGCAATTGTTGGGTGAAATGGCAGCTTGATTCTGAGTTCCTTGAGCACTCTCCAGACTGTTCTCCATAGGTTGGACTAGGGGCCATTCCCACCAGAAGTGGATGAGAGTGCCTTTCATTCCACATCCCTGCCAACAGAGATTGCTCCCATTAGTTTTGATGTGAGCCATCTTCACTGGTGTAAGGTGGTACCTTATTGTTGTCTTGATATTTATTTCCCTAATGATGAGTGATGGTGAACATGTTTTTTGTGTTTGTTTGCCATCTCCTAATCTTCTTCAGAGAAGTGTTTATTCATTTCATCTCCCCATTTTTCTATCAGTTAAGTTATTTTAATAGAAATTGCTCTTGCCTCCATACTTCTTACCAACTGAATTTTGACATTGGGATATAAACTTTAAAAGTTGCCTATTCAAGGGCCAGGAGAAATACCTGAACAGTTTAGCAAACACATTTCTCAAGAAAATAATTACTCATGTGGCCAGAGAGATAGCACAGCAGTAGGGCCTTTGCCTTGCATGTAGCCAACCCAGGACAGTGGTTCAAATGTCGGCATCCCATATGGTCCCCCAAGCCTGTTAAGAGCTATTTCTGAATGTAGAGCCAGGAATAACCCCTTGAGAACTGCCAGATGTGACCCCAAAATAAAAAAATGTTGCCAATTTAAGTTAAAATAGGTAAAAACAGATGTGAATAATTTACACAAAAATATTTTCCATAAGATGCTATACCTTGAGCACAATAACATTGAGTAACATAAATATAGCAATCAGGACTCCCATATATTCAAACAGCATTCTCAATATCATAAAATCAATCCCAGCAATCAAGAACATTAACCTGAAATTTCAAACACTAATGTTAGTAAGGGTTATTGTGTGTCTGCTTCAAAGGAAAAACTGAAAATATGAAAAAGTATGCCTAAAATAAAAAGTTATGTATTTCCTTTAAGGGAAATTAAGATGACATACTTAATTGCCTGCAGAAATAAAACTCTGAGACACTCTTCATATTGTATAAAGAGCCAAATTATAAGTGCTGTTGGAGATATTTAATGTGTAAATTTTATCAAGTCCTTACATTTATTCTCGTTTTCAATAGACAGGTGAAACAATATAAATAAAGATCATTTTACTAAATTGATTAAACAAATTAAATATGAAGTATTAACATGTATGATGCAAAAAACAGATAATGTAGAAAGTAAAAACAGAAAAAAGGAGTTTGGATATCTGATATTGGATTGACCTGTTAACAGAGATTCTCATCACATCATTTTACAAATAAATTGTGATGTCATAGAAAACTGAAACCAGATACTATTTTTATTTTTAAGTTAATCACACCTAGTGATGCTTTCAGAGTCATTCTAGGCTCGGCACTCAGGAATTATACCTGATGGTGCTTAAAGTGACATATGAAATGCCAGAGATTGAATGCAAGACAAATGCCCCACCCACTGTACTATTGCTCTATGTTTTTAATGAAATAAATGATTTAATTGAATTACCATTAGATACACAGTTACAAAGTTGTTCATGATTGAATGTAAGTCCACTACCATATAGTGTCCAATCCCATTCCTTCACCAGTGCACATTTCCAGTCACCAATATCCCTAGTTTCCCACCAGTCCTTCCTTTTGCCCTCTCCCTTCCTGCCTCTATAGCAGTCATTTTCTTTTCTATGTGTGTATTTCTTTCTTTTAGACACTGTGGTTTGCAATATTAAGGTATTATGAATTTTACCTAACCTGTTTCCAGTTCTTGTCCAGAGTGATATTTTTCTTTTTTTTTCAATATACTTTTTCTTTATTTAGAACAAACTTCAACATTAAAGTTTTACCATAAATTTTCAGCAATACAGTCACTCTTTCAGAATTTATTTGTAATATTTATTCTCTTTTCTAATTCTTCAAATCCACCTGTTATCTGTTCTAATGTTAATTCTTTAGTCACTTCAGAGAATTGGTATTAAATTTTACAAAATGAACTTTGATATTTTATTTTTGTATTATTTTGGGGATGAATAGTATGCAGCAGAGTTCAAGTTATACTTATGGATCTATATCCAGGAATTAATGCTCATGCTCTTCAGGGGACCAAATGTAGTCCTTGGTGTCAAATGATTGGTCAAATATATGTCAAGTTTATTCATTTAAAGTATCTCTTAAACTATCTTTATCTTAAACTACTTCTTCTGCCTCAAATGTTAATTAATTTATTGAAAAACTTTGACTACCCTGAAGAATTATTTCTCACCTTTCTCGGGATGCCTCTTGGGAGTGATGAGTAGTTCTATATGTGGTATGATATATTAAACTGGGATCTGTTACATAATGTTTCTTAATTCTTGTACTATTCCCTATGACTAATTTTAATATTTTAACTTCCTATAATGAAACCCAAATATTCATTTACTTTTTCTTTATTTGAGGGGTGTGGGGGACATATCCAACTTGCTTAGAGTTACTCTTGGTTTTGATCTCAGTAATTACTCCTAGAAGTTTTTACCGGATTATATAGGATTCAATTTCCACACCTATATATATATATATATATATATATATATATATATATATATATATATATATATATATATTAGTATCCTTTGGTTTGCAGGGGGGTAATACCTAAGCATAGAGACAGAAATAAGCCCTGAGTACCATGTATCTTAAGGCATGTTACAAGTACCTTCTCCATGTTTCCCCTAAAAGATTCACTATCCTAGATGTCCTTAAAAACATTTGTATTTGGGCAGAGAGAAAGCAAAAACAGATAGGCTGTTTACCTTGCATGTGGCCAACCTGGTTTCAATCCTCTGAATCCTATATAATCCGGTAAAAAGTTCTAGGAGTAATTACTGAGATCAGAGTGATATTTTTCAACTATATTATCCTAATAGTCCCTTTTCTTCCCTGACTTTCCTGCCCTGCTCTTTGTAGCAAACTTTATACCATGGACTCATTCTCTTGGCCCTCATTTTCTATTGTCAACATGGTTTGACTGAAACTCAATCATCAACAATCTTGTAACCATGTTGTTTAAATAAAATAATTTTACAAAGTTAGATACAGTGCTCGCCAGGGTTACACACTTTGGTTGCAGTTCTTATACACATTTAGTTGTTGTATACAAAAGATCACATTCTTGCTATGGAACTACATGCCAGAGCTTCCAAGATCATATTCAGATATGTGGGGCAGTTTGGGGGGTCAAATTAAGACTTACACTTACAAGTTAGGTACTCTACCTTTCAAGTGAGTTATCCACAAGCTCTCCTTTTAATCTTTGGTATTTATTACTTTCTCTGTATGTTCTTCCCCCTTTCTTCATGCATATACATTCACTTGCAAAGACTTGAATTTGATTTAGGAAAGACCTAAAGATATAAAATACACAGTAGAAAACAAAGTCAAAACTGTGCTTAGAAATGTATTTGGAGGGCCCCAGAGTGATAGTACAGTGGGTAGGGCATTGCCTTGCACGCAGCCAATCTGAGTTCGATCCTCAGAATCTCATATGCGTCCCCACCCCCACACCTGCCAGGAGTAACTTCTGAGTGCACAGCCAGCAGTAACTCCTAACCACTGCCATCTGTGACCCAAAACGAAACAAAAAAGAAGTGTATTTGGGAACTCAATACAAACATCAAGGTAAACAGAGGGAAAAAAATAAACAAATGGGACCACATTAAATGTCAAGTATCTTTAAAATTAAAGATCTTGCTTTAAGGCAAAAGACACTCTACTAACTAGTAGGAGGTATAAATGCATTATATATTTGACAAGAGATAATATACAAATATATTATCTTGTTGATTATTTTTGAGGGTCTTCAGGATCCTCAAATTTCACTCATTACTAAGCACTTTAAAGGTATTTCTTTTCCTGAGATACATGATTATTTCCAAGGGTCAAGTTTATATTAGGTATAAATTTGTCATTTCTCTTGCAAATTACTCTTTCATTTTTCTATTACACATAAAAAATTCAATGTAAAATATTAAAATATAATTAATATAAATATATTTGACATATTTTAAGACATTTTAGTAAAAATGTTTATCCAATTACATAAGCATAATTTGTTAACTATAGAACAGAACCTGATGAAATGGTATGAATCTATTTTAAAAGGCATATTTAAATAATGCACACACCACTATGAAAAAATACAATGTACAAAATTGAATGATATATTCAGAATTGTCTTAAATATATACAAATACATAAGACTAAAGATATTGTTGTTTAATGTAATAAGCTTAGGTGCTTTTTTTCTATTTTACTTTTATAATCATAAGACAAAACTTACTTTACTTAAAACATGAAATACATTGCTATTTTTATACTATAGTAGGACAAAAAGAATGACAATCTATTTAATTGGATTGAAGAGAATTGAAAACGTGATTTCAGTACTATGGACAGCTCACGAGAGGCTATTCTCTGAAAAAATAAACTTGATCCTGTGACAGTGACATTCTATAGTTGACTGTATCTTATACATAGAATTTTGTTATTAGAGATTATTGCAATGTGAAAATAATTTACTCTTAGATCTATGAAATCAAGTATAATTTTTAAGCTTTTGTAATTTGAGATGGAGGGACATCATTAACATATTGGAAAGTAGGGTAATTATTTCTGGAATATATCCCACTTGACTAGACCCAAATACAGGATTCATATAAGTTATTTTTTAAAACCAGAGACTGTTCTATATGTCACTATCTAGCTTGTTTATGTCGAGATATTTTGGAAATGTATGACATATATATATATATTATTTTATAATTCATTTAGAACATATGCTCTAAGGAGATGATTTTACTTGTGGGTAGAAAGTTTTAAGATGTCACCCTGTATGCACTTAGAATAAATTGCCCTGCTCCAAACTAAAAAATGCTGATTGTAAAAAACTTCCTGTAACCTTACCAAAAAGATGCCATGATGTGAGTGAGATACCACACTGACTGAACATGAAGCAAAGTAATGATGAATTTCCAGAAATGCCCTATAAAAATAGGCTCTTGGACACCCCCCTGACCTTTGTCTAAGATTCAGGTACTTACCTAGCCAAGACCCACCGGTCTGACTAACCAGTATAATAAAGAAACCCCTTGATTTCCTGCCACAGATTGTCTCATTGTGCTTGATTAATCTAACACCTGTTACATGAAAGCATGTGATCTATGATTTTACAATATAATTCAGACTTCAGGGACAACCTTGAAAACCAGATCCTTTATTTCTTAATCCTTTATTTCCTTTCCCCCTTTTAAATATTTATTTCCTTCTTTATAAGGTCTTTGAAAAATACTGATGAAGCAGAGAAAGCTGAACTTTTTATAGATTTAGATTAGAACGGCTTAGTGGTGATGCTGTTACAACCATGCTAAAGAAGAGTACACAAATATGGAGTTTTATATTAATCAGGAGTCTAAAGATTGATTCTTTTGAGAACCTGGGGCCTGAGCAATAGCACTTTTGGTAGGGAATTTGCCTTGCAAGTGGCAGACACAGAAACAACCCGTTTAATATCCGTCTTCCTATATGGTCCCCCTGAGCCTTCCAGGAGCAATTTCTGAGTGGAGAGCCAAGAGTAACCCTTGGTGCTGCCAGGTGTGGCCCAAAAACAAAATAAAGATTCTTTTGACAACCAGATGATCATGTAAATAGATTTTTCTTCTAAAAGAAGTTGGCCATTCATAAAAATTAAAATGTAAACTTTTCCAGGAAATATAATAATAATTATAGCATACACATACTCCTAAGACATATCGAAATTAATAGGGCAACTTTATGCAAATTTTAGTGGATGCAAATATGGCAGAGTCTGAGTCTTGTACTATCTTTTGCCTACCATCTTATTTCTACGATTTCTAAATTCTATTCTAAACTTCTGAAATCCAAAATTCTAAATTCTTAAATTCTATATGTCTAAAAATCTAAATTCATTTAAAATTCTAAAATTCTAAATTCTTAAATTCTATTATTCTAAATTCTATTCCAAAATTCTAAATTCTAAATTTCTAAAATTCTAAATTCCATTCTAAAATTCTGATTCTAAATTCTATATTTCTAAAATTCTAAATTCCATTCTAAAGTTCTGATTCTAAATTCTAAAATTCTGATTCTAAATTTCTAAAATTCTAAATTCTATTTAAAAATTCTAAATTTCTAAAATTCTAAATTCTAAATTTCAAAAAATAGTTGCTTACTTCTTAACTCAGTATTAAAGAAAAATAAACCTTAAATTTATAACAGTGTAATATTTATTTCTAACATTTAGGTATATTTCAGGTATACAACCGTATTTCAGGGATACAGAATTTTAAATCAATATCTGTATTTATTGTTTTTTCACATTTATAAATGGTTTGAAGCCTCCCCATTGTGTTTGGCATTGAACCAATACTTTATATTTATAAACTACAAGACTCCCCTTGGCAGCTAGAAGCAACTATAGGGGCATTTCATGAGACCCGGGAATAACTTGGATAGGTGATATTCATATCACATATAGGGTTACATATAGTCACCCTTACTATATCAAAATCTGTTTGAGCGGGCATTGTCTTTTTGTAGAAGCAAATGGCTACATTATAAAATCACAATAGAAGCATTCTTTGAAGCTGAAATGAAATTACTTCTTTCCTAGTTTGCTAATCATAGCTAGCTGCACAACTTACTTCTAAACTCTGAATTGTTTCTCAGCTTGGAGTAGTGAAATCCCTATCATTGCACAGACTTTTGGCAGGAATAATCTGCTCATGTTGTTTAAATTGAGCAATGTGTGTGGCCTCCCAGACTAAAAACTGCATTGAAAAGGCTGGGGATGTAACTCAGCTATAGTGCTTCACATGTATGAGGTTCTATGTTCAATCCCCATCATCGGATGCTTAGAAACATCCCATCATCCACCAAATTATTTACTGTAGTGGGAGATGCATATATAAGAAAATTGGAAACCAGCCCTAAGATTCAAGTTATAGTGACCTCATTGCCACGTTGCATGAATATCAAAGGAAACCTGGAGCCTACGTACTGTCATATATCTAAGTTTAGTGGTGTCTTCAGGTGTCCAATGAAAATGTAATAGACTCTCCAGAAAAGTAAATGTCCTCACCTCAAACTGCTTCTTCATTTGCTTTCCCCAAGAGTCTCATATTCTCATAATTCCAGGAACCATCCTAAAGAGGATTATATTGAGTAACAGTTGAAAATGTAGAGGAGGAGATAATCCCTAACTCTTAAATATGAAGCTCACCACAAAGAGTGATGAGTTTAGTTAGAGAAATAACTACATTGAGAACTGTCCTAACAATGAGAATGTATTGGGGGAATAGAAAGCCTGCCTCGAGTACAGGCGGGGAGGAGGGAGATTTGGGACATTGGTGATGGGAATGTTGCACAGGTGATGGGGGCAGTGTTCTTTACATGACAGAAACCCAACCACAATCATGTTTGTAATCAAGGTGTTTAAATAAAATGTTATCTTAATAAAAATAAATAAATAAATAAAATAAAATCACACACTTGATTGTACAATGACCTAAAATCCTGGGAGTTAAACTGTAGGATCTTGTAATACAAGTAAAGACTAGTGTAGACTTCCTTAAAAAACATATATACATATAAATTCATTGGACTATCTTCTTATTAAGATCAAGTAAGTCTGCAAAAACCCTAAGTGTTTAACACTCAACTTTTAATGAAGTCCCTCAGGCTTTAAAGACAACTTAAACAGTGAAAAGTCTGAACCATTTAAATAATGACTCACAGAACTCATTAAAACTATTACTTAATTTTCACCTTAACCAGTTGTAAAAGATCATCAACTCTGCTCATTTAGCTATCAGACTATTCCTGCTTTGGGGACAAATATGTCTGACAAAAGATCTCCCTATCTATATTATTTCTCTTATATGTTAGTATGGGAAGAAAGTTCTGGATTATTGTTTGAGTTTTGGTTTTCCCTTTAGTGGGTAGAGGTGGGTAGGTACAGGATTTCTTCAGCAGTTCAGTCATCAGAATTCTGAAATGTCTTCTCAGTAATTTTTTATTTTTCTCTATTAATTGCAAGATTGCTGCCATAACCCCAAGATTAAATAACTGTGCAGAAGTATAAATGAAGAGAAAGATTTCACCACATTTCTATTATGAGGGGAATCATAGATTTTTTTCAAGAGAGTAATGCTTGAATGTCATAGCCAAGATTAGGATTATCTCATGCCTGAAGCTTTAGCTCTCAATAATAAAATTTAATTTTATAAAAATATTAATGGCAGGGCCGGAGAGATAGCATGGAGGTAAGGCGTTTGCCTCTCATGCAGGAGGTCATCGGTTCGAATCCCGGCGTCCCATATATGGTCCTCCCGTGCCTGCCAGGAGCAATTTCTGAGCCTGGAGCCAGGAATAACCCCTGAGCACTGCCGGGTGTGACCCAAAAACCACACAAAAAAAAAATATTAATGGCAGAAACCTAAAAATTCAACTCTCCTGACTTTTTATAATCACTGAATTACTCATTTTTAATTCTTTCACCATGCTGCACCTCTGAAATGATGAATGATAATGACTAAAACCTAATAATATTTAGTTCTCTCCCTCTCTTTTAAACTTTATGACTATGATATGAGAATATATTATTTTTTCTCCTTTCCTTATTTTTCAGTTTCTTACAGTTTTTACTATCACCTCTCCCTAGCTGATATAGCCACTATTAACCTCTCCTCTGCATCTTCAACTTTCTTGTTCATAATCTTCCTGTGATACCTTTCCATTATCAATCAATGATCAATTAATCTGATCATGCGACTCATTTTTTCCTATTTTCACTGATGGCAAATAACATAAATACAAATATTGGTGCCATTTCTAAATAGGATACACTGAAATTCTTAGTGATTTTCTTTCTTTCTTTCTTTTTATATATTTTTTTTTATTTTTTGGTTTTTGGGCCACACCCACTGACGCTCAGGAGTTACTCCTGGCTATGCGCTCAGAAGTCACTCCTGGCTTGGGGGACGATATGGAATACTGGGGGATCGAACTGCGGTCCATCCAAGGCTAGCGCAGGCAAGGCAGGCACCTTACCTCTAGCACCACTACCCGGCCCCAGTGATTTTCTTATGTACTACAATTAAGTCTCTATATTTTCAGTTGCATTTCAAAATATGTATTTCTCTCCACAGGTATCCTAAGAGCTCATAAATTTCCTATCTCTTGGGATATAATTTTCTTCCATTTTACACTAAAAATCTATTTTGTGCTCTGAAATAGTAATCATCACTAATATACTTTATTAGATAATGAATCGCCAAAAGTATTTTGTTTGTTTTATGTGGGGAAATATTTGAAGGTTTTTTTTTTTTTTTTTTTGGTGTTTAGGTCACACCCAGCAGTGCTCAGGGGTTTCTCCTGGCTCTACATTCAAAAATCACTCCTGGCAGGCTCGGGGGACTATATGGAATGCCGGGATTTGAACCAACGTCCTTCTGCATGCAAGACAAAATGCCTTACCTCCATGCTATCTCTACGGCCCCTGAAAATTTTTTCAAATAATTAAATAATGGGGCCCGACTGTGAAAAATTATGAGTGCGGCCTGTGTGTGTTTGTCTACTATCCTGTTGCGTGAACCTCTTGGGAGTGGGCCAAAAAGAGGCTCCAGAAAACTCGCTCTCCCAGAGGCCAATTCTAGGGCAGATGCCAAGGAACTGCTCCATAATGTGAAAACCGGCTATGCTTTGCAGAAGGCAGGTCACCTGTTTGTGATGTCAGGCTGGGAAAATCCACAAAACTACGCCTGCCCAGTGGGGCCCGACTGTGAAAAATTGTGAGTGCTGCCTGTGTGTGTCTGTCTACTATCCTGTTTCGTGAACCTCTTGGGAGTGGGCCGAAAAGAGGCTCCAGCAGAGCACTTAGCTCCGCTTCGCTACGCAGCCATGTGCTCTTTCTAAGAAAAGAACACCATCGCAACAAGAAGAAAAACTCACACTAAGAACTGTGCTGGATCACTAAAGCCCAGCATTTCTCTCCGGACTGTCTTCTCTGCTGCGTGCTCGGGCCTAAGGTTTGATCCTGTGTGAGGCTTCATTCACAGAGGACTTCCCTCCCTTGGAGGCAAGTCGACCCATCCAGAAAGGCTGGAGACAGAGGAGTGTGTTGCCTGCATCATTTAGCCAATGAATACCACCACAACACATAGAAAAACCCACAATACAAGTGTGACAATGGGGAAACAACACAGGCCAGCATCAGACATAGAGAATGAAGATGACAATTTTGATGACCAGATAATGACCAACCAACTAATCAACCTCTCAGAAAAGGACTTTAGACTAGCAATATGGAAGATGCTCAAAGAACTCAAAGAAATCATGGATCGAGTTGAACAGAACACTAATAAGAACCAAGAAAGTATGAAGACAGAAATCACAAATCTCCAAACTGAAATAACATGTCAACTAACATGCCTGAAAAACTCAGTAAACAAAGTGATTGACAAAATGGATAAGCTCTGGGACAGGATATCAGAAGCTGAGAATAGACTTGGTGCTATAGAAGATGAGATACATAACAATTCCATATAGCAGGAGAGATTGGAAAAAAAAACTTAAAGCAAATGAACAATGGAAAAATTAGTCAAAGAATGGGAACAGATGAAAATAGAAGTCTATGATAAGCTCAACAGAAAAAACTTAAGAATCATTGGAGTCCCAGAGACCCAGGAAGAAAATTTCCAGGAAGAATCAACGGTCAAGAACATCATTAAAGAGAAACTTTCAGAGCTAAAGAATATATGTGATCAAATCCTGCATGCTCGAAGAGTACCAACCAAAAGAGAGCCCAGAAAAACTACCCCAAGACACATCCTAGTCACAATGACAAATCCCACAGATAGAGACAGAATTCTGAAAACAGCAAGATCAAAAGGGGAAATTATGTTCAAGCAAGCATCCTTGAGATTTACAGCAGACCTGTCACCAGAAATACTCAAGGCCAGAAAGCAGTGGTGGGATATTGTGACAAGACTGAATGAAATGAATGCTTCACCTAGAATACTGTACCCAGCAAAACTCACTTTCCGGTTTGACGGAAGAATACATGGTTTTACAGGCAAACAATACCTCAGAAACTTTACAGACTCAAAACCAGTCTTAAGAGAAAAACTGAAAGACCTAATCTAAGACAAGACTAACCAAAAGACACACCAAATTTCGATATAAAGATGGCATTAAATTCCAGGACAATTCTTTCTCTCAACATCAATGGACTAAATGTACCAGTTAAGAGACACAGAGTGGATAAATGTATCAAAAAACTCAATCCAGCCTTCTGCTGCCTACAAGAAACACACCTGAATAGTCAGAACAAACATAGACTCAAAATAAAAGGCTAGAGAAAAATTATCCAAGCAAACAACACCCATAAAAAAGCTGGAGTGGCCATACTAATATCAGATAATGCAAACTTTATACTCAGGAAGGTTGTAAGGGACAAAGACAGACATTTTATATTAATCAAGCGGTATGTAGAGCAGGAAGAAATAACTCTCCTAAACATATATGCACTGAATGAGGGGCCAGCAAAATATTTAATACAACTGTTGACAAATCTGAAAAATAATATCAATAGCAACACAATGATTGTGGGGGACCTCAACATGGCTTTGTCAACACTGGATAGGTCAACCAGACTGAAACAAAACAAGAATATACTAGACCTGAGGAGAGTAATGGAAGAAAGAGGCCTAGTGGATATATATAGGACACTCCATCCCCAGAAACCTGGATACACATTCTTCTCCAATGTACATGGGACATTCTCCAGGATAGACTACATGCTGGCACATAAAACATACCTCCATAATATCAAGAGGATAGAAATTTTGCAGACTACCTTCGCTGACCACAAGGCTCTGAAATTATTTGTGAATTCCAAAGGGACTCAGAAGAAAAACTTTAACACCTGGAAGTTAAACAGCCTAATACTGAATATCCAGTGTGTCCGAGATGAAATCAAAGAGGAAATCAAAAGGTTCCTGGAAACAAATGACAATAAAGACACAAACTATCAGAACTTATGGGACACAGCAAAAGCAGTACTGAGAGGAAAATTTATAGCTTTGCAAGCACACATCAGGAAGGAAGAAGGAGCTTACCTGAGTAGCTTAATGACACAGCTAATAGAACTAGAAAGTGCTCAACAAAAGGACCCAAAAATAAGGAGACAGAGGAAATAACAAAGCCGAGAGCAGAAATCAACGAAGTGGAAACCCAAAAAACAATCTGAAAGATCAATGAAAGCAGAAGTTGGTTCTTTGAAAAATAAACAAAATTGATAGACCACTGGCAAACCTAACAAAGAAAGAGAGAGAGAAACTTGATAACTCGTATTAGGAATGAAAAAGGAGAGATCACTACTGATATGACAGAGATTCAAGTGGTAATTAGAAACTACTTTGAGAAACTCTACGCCACTAAAAATGAGAACCTGGAAGAAATGGATAAATTCTTGGACTCTTATAATCTTCCACGGTTGAAGGAAGAGGATGTAGCATATCTAAACACCCCCATCACCATTGATGAAATTAAAATGGTAATCAAATGTCTGCCCAAAAACAAAAGCCCAGGCCCAGATGGATTCACTAATGAATTCTTTCAAACTTTTCAAGAGGAACTACTACCAATCCTGGCAAGACTCTTTCATGAAATTGAACAAATGGAAACACATCCAAATAGCTTTTATGAAGCCAACATCACCTTGATACCTAAACCAGACAGAGATGCTACAAAAAAAGAAAATTACAGACCAATCTCCCTGATGAATGCAGATGCAAAGATCCTCAATAAAATCCTGGCAAATAGGATTCAATGCCTCATTAAGAAGATCATCCACTACAATCAAGTAGGTTTCATCCCAGGAATGCAAGGATGGTTTAACATCTATAAATCTATCAACATAATACACAACATCAACAAAAAGAAAAATAAAAACCGCATGGTCATATCATTAGATGCAGAGAAAGCATTTGATAAGGTCCAACACCCATTTTTAATCAAAACTCTCAGCAAGATGGGAATGGAAGGAACCTTTTTCATTATAGTTAAGGTCATCTACCACAAGCCAGTGGCAAATATTATCCTCAATGGAGAAAAACTAAAAGCCTTTCCTCTAAATTCTGGCACAAGACATGGCTGTCCTCTCTCAGCACTCCTATTCAACATAGCACTGGAAATACTCACTATAGCTATTAGGCAAGAAAAAGATATCAAGGGAATCCAGATAGGAAAGGAAGAAGTCAAGCTCTCACTGTTTGCAGATGGCATGATACTCTACTTAGAAAACCCTAAAGACTCTACCAAAAAGCTTCTAGAAACAATAGACTCATATAGCAAGGTGGCAGGCTACAAAATTAACGCACAAAAATCAATGGCCTTTCTATACACCAATAGTAATAAGGAAGAAATGGACATTAAGAAAACAACCCCATTCACAATAGTGCCAAACAAACTCAAATATCTTGGAATCAACTTGACTAAAATTGTGAAGGACCTATACAAAGAAAACTATAAAACTCTGCTCCAAGAAATAAGAGAGGACACTCGGAAATGGAAACACATGCCCTCCTCATGGATTGGCATGATTAACATCACCAAAATGGCAATACTCCCCAAGGCATTATACAGATTTAAAGCGATCCCTCTAAAGATACCCATGACATTCTTCAAAGAAGTGGATCAGGCACTTTTGAAATTTATTTGGAACAATAAACACCCTAGAATAGCTAAAGCAATCATTGGGAAAAAGAATATGGGAGGAATTACTTTCCCCAACTTTAAACTGTACTAAAAAGCAATAATTATCAAAACAGCATGGTATTGGAATAAGGACAGGCCCTCAGATCAGTGGAATAGGCGTGAATACTCAGAAAATGTTCCCCAGACATACAATCACCTAATTTTTGATAAAAGAGCAGGAAATCCTAAATGGAGCAGGGAAAGCCTCTTCAACAAGTGGTGTTGGCACAACTGGATAGCCACTTGCAAAAAATTGAACTTAGATCCCCCAGCTAACATCATGTACGAAGGTAAAATCAAATGGATTAAAGACCTCGATATCAGACTCAAAACCATAAGATATATAGACCAACACATAAGCAAAACACTCCCGGACATTGAGACTACAGGCATCTTCAAGGAGGAAACTGCACTCTCCAAGCAAGTGAAAGCAGAGATTAACAGATGGGAATATAAGAAGTTGAGAAGCTTCTGCACCTCAAAGGAAATAGTGCCCAGGATACAAGAGCCACCCACTGAGTGGGAGAAACTATTCACCCAATACCCATCAGATAAGGGGCTAATCTCCAAAATATACAAGGCACTGACAGAACTTTACAAGAAAAAAACATCTAACCCCATCAAAAAATGGGGAGAAGAAATGAACAGACACTTTGACAAAGAAGAAATACACATGGCCAAAAGACACATGAAAAAATGTTCCACATCACTAATCATCAGGGAGATGCAAATCAAAACAACGATGAGATACCACCTCACACCCCAGAGAATGGCACACATCACAAAGAATGAGAATAAACAGTGTTGGCGGGGATGTGGAGAGAAAGGAACTCTTATCCACTGCTGGTGGGAATGCCGTCTAGTTCAACCTTTATGGAAAGCGATATGGAGATTCCTCCAAAAACTGGAAATCGAGCTCCCATTCGATCCAGCTATACCACTCCTAAGAATATACCCTAGGAACATAAAAATACAATACAAAAACCCCTTCCTTACACCTATATTCATTGCAGCACTATTTACCATAGCAAGACTCTGGAAACAACCAAGATGCCCTTCAACAGATGAATGGCTAAAGATACCGTGGTACATATACACAATGGAATATTATGCAGCTATCAGGAGAGATGAAGTCATGAAATTTTCCTATACATGGATGTACACGGAGTCTATTATGTTGAGTGAAATAAGTCAGAGAGACAGACAGAGAGAGAGAGAGAGAGAGAGAGAGAGAGAGAGAGAGAAACGCAGAATGGTCTCACTCATCTATGGGTTTTAAGAAAAATGAAAGACATTCTTGCAATAATAATTTTCAGACACAAAAGAGAAAAGAGCTGGAAGTTACAGCTCACCTCAGGAAGCTCACCACAAAGAGTGATGATTTTAGTTAGAGAAATAACTACATTTTGAACTGTCCTAATAATGAGAATGTATGAGGGAAATGGAAAGCCTGTCTAGAGTACAGGTGGGGGTAGGGTGGGGAGGAGGAAGATTTGGGACATTGGTGATGGGAATGTTGCACTGTTGATGGTGGTGTTCTTTACATGACTGAAACCCAAACATAATCATGTATGTAATCAGGTGTTTAAATAAAATAAAATATTTTTTTAAAAAAAGATGATAACTGCTTCATGTCCACACGTTTCTACTAGTCAACAAGCAATACCAACATCCACCTGGTAAAGAATTACTAGCTAGAATATGTAAGGCACTGGCAGAAATTAACAAGAAAAAAATCCAACCCCATCTCAAAATGAGAATATATGATCAGAAACTTCCTCAAAAAGAAATACAGATGGTCAAAAGGCGCGTGAAAAAATTCTCCATTTATTAACAGAGATATACAAATCAAGGAACAATGATATATTATTTCATAACACAAAGACTGGCACACATCAAAAAGAACAAAAACAATGAGTGCTTATGTGTATACAGGGAGACATTCTTGTTCACTGCTGGTGTAAGTGTAAACTGGTTCAGACTTTTTAGAAAATAATATGGGAATTCCTCAAAAAACTAGAAATTGAGCTTCCATATGACCAGGACTATCACTTCTAGAAATATTGTTATTTACCCTAGGACCCCAAAACCACAAATGCAGAAGTCCTATGTTCATCTCATCGCTATTCACAATAAGCAGAATCTGGAAACAATCTAAGTGCCCAGGAATAGATGAGTTGATAAAAAAAAAAACTGTAGTACATCTACACAATGGAATACTACGCACCTGTTAGAAAAATGAAGTCCTGAAATTTGTTTATACATAAATGGGTATGAAGACTATTATGCTGAGGGAAATGAGTCAGGGAGAGGGATAGACATAAAAAGATAAAACTCATCTGTGAATAAAAAAAAAAAGTTAGGGCCCGGAGAGATAGCACAGCAGCATTTGCCTTGCAAGCAGCCGATCCAGCACCAAAGGTGGTTGGTTCGAATCCCGGTGTCCCATATGGTCCCCCGTGCTTGCCAGGAGCTATGTCTGAGCAGAAAACCAGGAGTAACCCCTGAGCACTCCCGGTTGTGGCCCAAAAACAAAACAAAAAAAATCCTGATTTAATTATTGGGGCCGGGAAGGTGGCGCTAGAGGTAAGGTGTCTGCCTTGCAAGCGCTATTGTAGGACGGACCGCGGTTCGATCCCCCGGCGTCCCATATGATCCCCCCAAGCCAGGAGCGATTTCTGAGCGTATAGCCAGGAGTAACCCCTGAGCGTCAAATGGGTGTGGCCCCCCAAAAAATATAGTATGGTATTAATATCCAGAGACAATAGAGACAAGGGCCAGGAGGACCAATTTGTAGTAGAAAGCTTGCCATAAAGAGTGGGGGAGTACAGTTTAGGGCAGAGAACGAACCATTATGACAATAATAGTTGGAAATGATCAGTCTTTACAAGAACTGGAGATGAAAGAAGATAAAGTGATATGCATGATACCCTTTCAATAACAATATTGCAAATCAGAGTTCCTTAAAGGAAAATAGGAAAAGAGATAGAAAGGGAAGAAAAAACGTCTGCCACAGAGTCAGGCAGAAGGGGAATGGGACATTAGTAGTGGGAAGTAGTGGTAAAGGACTTTGTACACTGAATGGCTGAAGTTCAATCAGAACAACTTTGCAACTGTACATCTGACAGTAATTCAATTAAAGAATTTATTTATTAAAAATGAAAATAAATCAATGAACATTTACCAAGTTTTTTAATTGCTATAAGTACATAATAAAAGTTGACTATCTCCATCTGGTGGTAGCACATTACATTTCTAGGCACTCATTTTATTGATTAGAAGAAATAGAACCTATTTTCCAAGATCATAGATGATGGCTCTGGGAGTCCAAAGTGCTATATGTAAGAAGTCCTCTAGAATACCTGAGACTGAGTCTTGTAAAGAAAAAACGTACTCGCTCACATTTACATTGTTTTTCTTATTTTTATATTATTTACTTTGGCTCTAATTATTATTATTTTATTCCTTCTAAATAACTCTGGGGTTTTGTTGTTCTTCAAGGAATGGAAGATTGGAGGAGTTGGATGAAAGTTCTTCTTTATTGAATTTTGCCTAGTTGATCTATTTCACTGAGAGAGGAATGTTAAGGCATACTACTATTCTACTACTACAACTACTACTTGTATTGCATTGATATCACTATTTTTCAGGTCATTAGCATTTTATTTAAATATTTTGATGGCTCATATAGGTGTGTATATGTTTAGAAATGTAAGTTCTTGATATAGAATTCTTAGCCAATTAAACATTGGCCCCTGCTCATTATAATATTTTTTCTTATTTAAACACTGTGATTACAAATTGTTCATAATCTACTTGCCTTTTCCCACAAAGTTTTTCAAGATTGAGTTAGAGTCATACACTGTATGACAACCTTCATCAGTGCACATTTCCCACTGCCAACTTCCCCAGTTACCCTCTTCCTTCCCCCACCTCAATCCCTGACATATAATATATTCCCCACATATGTCTGCTGAATGGAGCATCACATGTAATCCTTTTCAAGTCATATTCTCTATAATTCAAGTATTCCTACTCTGTATATAAGGAAATGCAAACTGAGAGAAGTTAAATAATTTACTTAACTAGTTTTAAATCCCAGGTTTGCAGAACAATAAGTAACAAGTGAACAGCTTCATAAATGTCTAGTATTTTGTCACATAAGGATAGCTTTTTCTTTTACTTTATATAAATAAAATGCTTCAATCATTGCATAGTTGACCATACTACATTTGTTTCTAGATAAGTGAAAGCAAAGATAATAAAAAAAATAGAAAGAAAAAAGGAAAAGGGAAGAAAGTTTTTAAAAAATAAAGAAAAAAAGATTACAGTAGCAAGCACATTTGTGAAAATTATATCTCCAATGAAGTCATTAATATAATGGCAGAAGGTTTAGTAAACTCTTGTTAGCTGTCCATTCTTTTTTTTGTTGTTTGTTTTTGGGCCACACCCGGTGGTGCTCAGGGGTTACTCCTGGCTGTCTGCTCAGAAAATGCTCCTGGCAGGCACAGGGGACCATATGGGACACCGGGATTTGAACCAACCACCTTTGGTCCTGGATCGGCTGCTTGCAAGGCAAACCCCGCTGTGCTATCTCTCCCATGCCTGTTAGCTGTCCATTCTGTTAAACTAGTGTAATCCTATAGGGATGACAGCATCAAGAAAATGAAGTTATCTAGAAATTCAAATTATTATTACTAGATAATATGACTTTAATGGGTGTGTAGAGGCTGCAAGATCTCCTGGACAAAGGAAGGGGGGAGGGCGCCACATTCACTCTAGAAAACCCTGGTGATAATAGTCCAAAGACCAGTGTACCTGAACTTCGATCAAATTAGTGTCCCCAAAGGGATGAGGCAGGGCCATCAGGAAAACAGTGATACTGGATGTTAGAGGCAGCAAGCATAGGTTCAGCAGGGTAGGGGCTTAGCCCTTCCTTTCCTCCTAAAGTGTCCATCTTTCCAATGTGTAGCCAGATGTTCCCGTGATCTTTTATGGTTGGTTTATATCTCATTCAAGAAAAGAATGAATCCATGGAGCTGGCCTGGTTCAAACATGGCTAATCTGTTCTTACTTCTTTTAGGCGTGATCTGCTGATAAAAACTAGAGAATAAATATGTATATTTTCAAGAAATCTACACATACACAGAGGACTTCCCAACTTTGAGAGAGCAGGTACTGATTAAACAGATTATATATTGCCTGACAGTGATATTGATCTGCTCCTAACATCTATTACAGACTCACCTATGGCCAACTCCAAAATTTAGATATATCTAGTACACACAAAAAATTAGCATTGATAATTAGACCCTGAATTCTCTTAAAAATAAGGCAATATTATTCTTCAGCTTGGTTGCTCCATCCAAAACTATAAGTGAATTTCATTCTTTATCTTGCAGGATAAATTCAACATATTCTATGCCTGTCTCTGAATCTCCCGAACAGCCAGTTTCCTCTCCTCCATACATACAGATGAACATCTAAGCACATTCAAACTGGTGTTGCAAAGAAAGAGATGCTGAGATAATCATGGAAATGTGCCTACAACCATGAAAATTCTCTGGTGGAGAATCACTTTCACCAGATTTCCCTAAATTAATTGAGACCAAGAACTCATTTAAAAGGCATATCCCTGGCCAGAGCAGGAAGACAAATATACTGTTACCCCCATCTCTGCAGCAGACAATGCAGCTTTTTGCTTTTAGGCCACAGTTAGCCTGTGATGATCAAAGTGCAAAAGCAACTGAACTAGGCATGCACCCTATGAGGGCTAGAGAAGCAGAGAGATGATGCCCACACTGCTGGAACCCCGCTGCTTTACATTATCTCTCAGCAGCTCTGTTCTTTTCTTACTCTCAGGGACCTGAACTCCATGCTGACTCTGGACTAGAAATTCTCCTTTCCAGTTTGAGATTTTTTTTCATTGGTAAATAGGTATGGCCTAGATGCTTACAGGAAAATCTAAGTTTCTACATGTTAATTAAAAAAAAAACAGGAAAAGAAATAACTTCTCTTCTTTGGAGTCATGGGCCTAGATATTTGTAGGACAAGCAATTTTATTTCTTTCTCTTCTTGCAAAGCTCCAGAAGCAGAATTTGATGACTGCAAATCCAGAGCTTGATTTAGAGAAATAGTAAAAGATGTAAGACAGCTCCTACTGGCAACCCCAATTCAATCCTTGGCACTCCATATGGTCCCCCTAGTCCCTGAGCATAGAGCCAGGAGTAGGCCCTGACCACAGACCACCAGGATTCAAATTTTATTACTACCACTTATAACGTGGTGACTCGTTAAACTATTTACTACCCTCTCTGTGCATCAATTTCTCCTAAAAGTGGCAATGACAATAAAGCTTTCATTATAAGGGAGCCTCGAGGCTTAAAAACTTGGCTCAACAGTTGGAAAACTCATTTTATCTGTCATTTCTATTTTTTTTCTAGAAACTGTACTCCAAATCCTGGGTCTTCTAGGAAATAGCTGTTGGTTCCTAATAAGTGTCCCAAGACTTTTTAATGCTTGTTATGTTATACCTCTTCCTTCTGATTCAGACAAACAGAGTAGCTGGGGACCAGACCCTGGGGATACATAGCCTGAGTTAAAAATTCTCCCCTGTTCTCCAGGTATAACAGAGGAAAGTCATTTAATCCTCAGTCTCTGTTTCTTTATGAAATGAGAGTGGTAATGATGACAATCAGATTTCAGAAGGACATGGTGACTATCCCATGATTCGTCCACTTTGAGCCTCAAGAGACTGCTGCCACAGAGTCATGCTTATTAAATATTAGTTATTATTGTTATCCACTCTACATCCTGTAAACAATTACTAAGAACCCACCATGTACCTACCAAGCACTACTGAACACAGATGATTCTTCAAAATGTCTCTTGTCCTCCAGAATCTTAAAGGTTTCCAAGTTCAGAGTCATCAAACCTTGAGTCATTGTTGATGTTCTTGCTATTAAAATCTTTTTGAGAGTCAAGTTCTCAGCAGACCACCGCAGATGACTCCTCAATTCTCTGGCAAACTCCAGCTGAGAGACTGCCTGGCCTTGCTTTCTTTCCCCTAAGGCATCTCAGAATCCTGCTGCTTTCAGAACTAGTCTCCTGACTGAGGACTCATTTCTCTGCATCTAGGCTCCTCGCCTCCACTTGCCTTATCTTTCTAGTCTAGGAAAGAACTAGAAACAGGCTAGTGAAGTAGCTAAGAGATGTTTTAGTAGCTCTCCCACTTTAGCCTGGAAAGCCCTTTAACCACAAAACTCTTCACTTCACCTGTTAAAAAGGAATCTGTAATCAAAATAATAACACCTTATCTCCTATCACTATTTTTAGCATTAAATGCTTAAACATAAGACAATAGTTTAGAATATCACCTGCCACAGAGTAAGCCCCCTAAAAGAATTTGTCATTATGACAGTCATTAAAAAGGGTCAACACTGGGACCTTAGGCATATAGTACAGTGGATTGGGCCTTTGCTTTACATTCGGCCCATTCAAGTTCAAATCCTATCATCCCATATGGTCCCCCACACCTGCCAAGAGTGACTCCTGAATGCAGAACCAAGAGGAAGTCTTGCACATGGCTGATGGGTTCTCTTCCCCCAAAGAGGGTAACATATCTGAATAAACAGAAACATTCCTGGCTGCTCCTGCTGTACAAGTATTTTGTCTTCTATCCCACCAATAACCCTGTTCGTTGTCATCTTGACAAATCCAATTCTTAGCAGACAGAAGAAATACCTAGAGGACAAAGGGGCGAAGGAATTGGAGAAATGAAAACATTAACACCATTGTGTGTGTTAATCTGCACTTCCCCTCCGCACAAGGGAGCCAGAAATGTGAGCATTTCTGCAAATCTACCACCAGAGGTCAGAGCTCCACCACAGCAAAGCTAAACTGCGCGCTAGGAGCCCACCAAACCCATTCCTCCAAGCCACCAAGCCCAGTCCAGTTCGGTTTCCCTGGGCTTTGTTTGACCCAGGATCTTGGACATCATTGTGTGATTAAAGACATCTGCCTGCCCAGGCCCCTCGCCCTTGGCTGCCTTGGTGCAGATTTAGATTTTTTTATTTTTAGATTTTTTTTCCCCCTGGCACTTTTTGGCTGAATGAGGAGGAAAAGGGAGTGAGGGAAAAGGGCTTATAAACAGACATATCATATGAACAGACAAACATCATCCCAGAATAAGAAAACTGCTGCCTGTTCTTGGATATTTATTGAGTGTGTTCAATTGACACAAAAGAGAAGGGCAGGTAATTTTATATTTTTTATAAAAAGGAAGGGGGACTTGGGTAGCTCCATTCTGTTGCTCTTACCCTCTTGGAAGCCTTGGCTCCTTCATGAGAGAAGCTATGGAAGAATGAACACATTTCTTAAAACAACACCTCTAGGCTTCCCCTCCCCCATCACTTTTGTCTTTTTAAATCAAGTTGTTCTTAGAGTGGGGTTTGTGCAGGCCATAGTGGAGTTTGCAGTGGAAAATTATGAGAATATTCATATTCTGTTTTCTCTATGGAGATTGAGTTCCTGTTGTCTATAGTCCCAGAGAAGTCCCAGAGATGTTACCCTGCATGGGCAGTATATTTCCCAAACAGCAGCATGTGCCCCAGATTGGTAGAGGACAAAGATATTGGACACAGAACAAGGGGCATCAGTTGTCTCTCTTTTCGCTGAAAGAGATATTATCTAATAGGGGAAATCACTAAGCTGCTCTGCATATTCTTTTTCGGCATGGAAATGATGGTTTCTCTTGAAGGGCAATACTGCTGGGGCTAGGGGTTCTTTGAAAGTTTCATAGCTGTTTACAATTTATAAATTTATTATTTATAAATGTTTCTCTTTGAGTCTCATGATGGATATGCATGAAATAAGAATGAAGATTTTTCATTATTTCATTTTATAAGAAAGAAAAATCAAATTTGCTGAATGAAGGTTTTTCTACTAAGGCCATGGAAAGAGTGGAAAATATTAGATTTTTTGGTCTGATTTTAATCTTTGTTCTCAGACACACACACACACACACACACACACACACACACACACACACACACACACCATACCCTGGAGTTTAATTAGTTTTTCTGGCACAAGAAACATGGCACATCTGGAATAGCTTTGACTGCTCTGCAAACACCTCCAATTTAGCACATTATTAACCTGTTATGAAACGCTCTTGTGATGATCATCACCTTCAGCAATGTCTCACTGGAAAATCTCCAGCCGACATCACAAAAGCCTTTTGCAGGTTGATGCATGCCCACCCCATCATACCCATTTTCATTCTTCCTTCCCCTAGATCATCTGGACAAATCACTTACTGTTGTTTGTCATGCCATTCGTATTATTGAGAGTGACTTAATGATAGACTTATTTAGAAGATAATTACTGTCTACCTGTTGATTCTCTGTACTCTTCCCTTTCATCGCATCTTCATGCCTACAGTAGGATGCTGCATTCCAGCCAATGTCCCCCCTTGCAGCCATTTTTTCTTACCCTCTAGGCATGCAGTGCCCTCTGGTTTACATTGCCTTTAAAAACATGTTTTCCCCACTATTAATCCTTCAGGACATAGCTTTGATAGCATTTCCTCCTGAAAGACTTAACTGCTCATTACCACAAATAGCTTGTCTGGATTTCATATCCCTGCTCTAGGCTCCACTGGCACCAATATTCCCTTCTCCATATTATGCGATTTGTCATCTCTTCTGGTCCATCAGTTCGCTGGCCACATCCAACACTGAGAGAGGCTCTGTCTTCCTCACAGTCTTTCTTGCTGGTTTTATTTTTTAGTGAAGATTCCTATAGTCTTCACTGGGTTCTGCTTTGGGAGTCAGAGCCAGTGAATTCTCTGTTCTTATATACACTTGCCTCAGTGGAGCAACCACACTTCTGGTAAACCAAAGCCTTTTTTCTTACATCCCCAAACTGGAGAATATGGGAAATAGTTTCTTTGGGGCTCTGAAAATTTCCCAAAAGGAGGAAATACACCTTCATTATAGGAATTTGATGATGTATAAGGAATTTTAAGCATATGAACAATAAGCATATGAAAACATACTCATAGATACCTATTATCAATAAATGCAAATCAAAACAATGAGTTATCATTTTACACCAGTAAGAATGGCATAGATCAAAAAGACTTGAAACAATCAATGTTGGGAGGGATGTGATGAACAAAAAGAAGGGAAGTCCTCCTCACTGTTAGTGGCACAGATGTCTGGTTCAGGCTCCATGGAAAATTTCTTAGATGAATATTTCTCATAAAAGTAAGACTAGATCTCCCAAATGATCCAGTGACTCCACATATTGGCTTTTAACCCTCAAATACAAAAATACTAATATAAAAAGACATATGCACATTATATTTATTGTCATGTTTAGTGCAATATATGGAGTATGAAAAATAACATGAATGTTAATGTCAGGCAAATAGATAAAAAAAATTGGGAGTCTACCACTAAATCCAATAGCAATCATCTATATCAGCATCAATGGACTAAATGCACTAATTAAGAGACACAGAGTGGAAAGATGGAACAAAAGCTGAACCAAACTCTTTGCTGCTTACAAGAAACATATGAAAATCAGAACAAACATAGATTTAAAGTCAAAAGTTGGAGAACAATCAACTAAGCAAACAACTACCTTCAAAAGACTGGGGTGGCCATACTAATATCAGATGACACTGACTTTATACTTAAAATGATTATAAGGAACAGAGGTGGAAATTTCTTAACAATCAAGATATATGTAAAACAGTAATAAATCACACTTTTAAACTTATATTCACCCAATTAGGGACCAGCAAAATATTTAAAAACAATTGATAATAGATTTGAAGGAAGCTACATAATACTAACACAATAATAATGGGAGACTTCAACACCACCCTGTCATCCCTCAGGTGCCTGACTACAGAGGAGTGTATAAAAAAACTGTGGTACATGTACACAGTGAAATACTATGCATGGGCCGGAGAGATAGCATGGAGGTAGGGCATTTGCCTTACACGCAGAAGGACGGTGATTCGAATCCCAGCATCCCATATGGTCCCCCGAGCCTGCCAGGAGCGATTTCTGAGCATAGAGCCAGGAGTAGCCCCTGAATGCTGCCGGCTGTGACCCAAAAACAAACAAACAAACAAAAAAACCAAAACAAAACAAAAAAGAAATACTATGCATACATTAAGAAAAAATGAAGTCATGAAATTTGCTTATACATAGATGGATTTGGATATTATGCTGAGTGAAATGAGTCAGTGAGAGAGAAATAGATATAGCCTAATATCACTCATCACTCATTTTCATAAGGAAATTGAAAGACAGAGTGATGATGATATTCAGAAACAATAGAGATGAGTATTTTAAGGACAAGTCCATGATAGGAAGCTAGCCACAGAGTGGAGAGTGAAGTTAGAGTAGAGAAGGGTCTACTGTGAAGGTGATAGTTGGAACTTATCTCTCTGAACAAAAATTGGGTGCTAAAAGGGATGGAGTGACATGCATCCCACACCCTTCATTGACAGTATGAAAATCACAGTGTCAAAGAAGAGAATAGAAGGAGGGAAAAAGAGAGATAGAGAGAGAAGTAGAATGCTATCCCAGAAGCAGGTTAGGGAGTGTGGATAGGATGGTAGAGGACATCAGGAAGGGTGAGGACATTGGTGATGGGAAATGAACATTAATAATGGCTGCTGTGTATTATATGAATGTAACTAATTACGAACTGTAACTTAATTATTAATAACTGTATCTGTTAAAATAAGTGCATTATATGACTATAAGTTAATTATGAACTGTAAATTAATCATGAACAATTTTATTTGTGAAAAAACTATATTATGAGCAACCTTGTAACCATGGTGTTTAAATAAAAATTTTTTAAATAAAAAAGAGCAAAAAAAATTTGAAAGACAAACCAGATATTAAACTGGTTTATTGATATCAGCAATTAAACTCTTAAAAGTGAAAGAAAAAAATATATATTCCAAACCAAACTCGAATACCAAGGCCCTGAGTGGTTCTAACTAAGGGTTCCAGAGGCAAGAAACATGAAGCCAGAGAGAGAGAGAGAAAATGTGAAAGAGCACAAAGTTAACCTAGATTAGATCTGCACATGGTCCCTCAAACCCATGAGGAGTGATCCCTTAGCAGAAGAGTCAGAAGTAAGCATTTAAATATGACTACAAATCACATAGCAGCAGGTTTCTGGACTCTGAGCCAAAGTCAATAATTCTTTCTCATACATCTTCTCTCCCCCCATACCTGCTTCCTCCTCTGGCGCACCATGCCTGAGAAACCCTGAGAAGAAGCACTTAGGCAGGCCTTAGTGGTAAACTCTGCAAAGGTCCACCATCTGGGCTCTGAGAGACTCTCTCTTCCTCTTCCCCTCTCCATTTCAGCAGTTTATGGTCCCACAGTTAAAAAAATCAACAATGGTCAGGATGAGAAAAAGAGCCAGTGACACATTTTTCATTAGAGATGTTTCCATGCACTTATACAGAATTACTTCTTCGTCTCAGTGTTCATAGACCACTCACTCGCTCAGATATCGTCTCAGTGTTCATAGACCACTCACTCGCTCAGATAGAGCAACTTCTGTGGATTGACTCACTGTGGTACCCTGGAATGTCAAGGTAGATAGACCTTAGCAATCTTAGATTCCACTCCTTACTTCAATATTGAGGAGTCATGCCAAGAAACAAATAATCTGGTCGAAATTACACTGCTGGGAGAAGACAATGTCAGGACATGAACTGAAATTTCTAATTGGTCTTTCTGTATCTGCTAATCAGACCAGGAGACCTCCTTTCTCACCTGTAAACACTGTTAGCCTGCTACTGTCCCCAAATGCACACTTCCTTTCTATTATGATTCAACGCCTTAATGGGGAAAGCATAGAATATGTTTAAGAACACAGGCTTGTGGCCAGAGATGTAGTATCATAGGTAAGGTGCCTGCTTTGCACACTGACACCAGTTTAATTCCCAGGACCACATATATTTCTTCAGACAATGTCAGGAATAAGTCTTGAGCATACCAGGTGTGAACCCCAAATCAAACTAATGAAAAAAATTAATGAAAAAAAAAAGGCTTGTAGTCAGACGGACCTGAAATAATAAGCTACCCGTATTTAATTATTTAACTTCCCTGTCTCAGAGTTCCCATATCTATGAAAATTATGCCTCGTGCCAAGGTTTGTTCTAGTTACAAACATCTACACCTAAAATCATTAAAACAGGGGGCTGGGGGGCCGAGAGATAGCATGGAGGTAAGGCGTTTACCTTTCATGCAGAAGGTCATCGGTTCAAATCCCCGCGTCCCATATGGTCCCCCGTGCCTGCCAGGAGCAATTTCTGAGCATGGAGCCAGGAAAACCCCCTGAGCACTGCCGGATGTGACCCAAAAACCACACACACACACACACACACACACACACACACACACACACACACACACAAATAGGGGGCTGGAGCACTAGCACAAGGGTAGAACATTTGCCTTGCATACAGATGATCTGGGACGAACCTGAGTTTGATCCCCAGCTTCCCATGTGGTCCCTCGAACCAGGAACGATTTCTTTTTTTTTTCCAAATAGTTTTTTTAAATTAATATCTTTATTTAAAAAAGAGAAAAACATTTCATCAATGTTATTTCTAGGGAAGTCAAAGGCAGCATTGCTCTGTTCCTCCATTGCTGTGCTCCTCCAAACAGTTATAGAGCATTCCTTTTTCACTTGAGTCTGGTTTAGTTTGTGCTAAATTATTTTTGAAGCCAAAAAGTATGCATATGCGGGCCCGGAGAGATAGCACAGTGGCGTTTGCCTTGCAAGCAGCCAATCCAGGACCAAAGGTGGTTGGTTCGAATCCCGGTGTCCCATATGGTCCCCTGTGCCTGCCAGGAGCTATTTCTGAGCAGACAGCCAGGAGTAACTCCTGAGCATCGCTGGGTGTGGCCCAAAAACCAAAAAAAAAAAAAAAAGTATGCATATGCATGCAAGATCTGGCATACAACTGGCTGCATTTGACCACGGTGTTCCACACAACAGGGTAACTCAAGATGGATACCTTCAAACACTTCTCTGCACAGAATATTAATTATTCATCATGTCCTTAAATACTTTGCTCTAATAAAATGCTAAGTGACATATTAAATATTCATCACAGCACACCTAGCACAGAGCCAGGTGTAGAATTAAGCAGGACAAATGTGATTTCTGATTGCATGTCTTTAATTTGAGGCACTAAATACCCCCAGGCAGCAGGAAATTCATCTTTTTCTGAAAGAAAGCCAATAAAGTCTATTCCATAACATCCCTTTATGTGCTGCCAAACTGTCTCTTATTTTCGTGGCAAAAAAGGTCTTTCCTTCTCCTTTTTAAATTTAATACATATATATATATAATCTTCATGCATGAATTTTGTGCATATAAATAAGCTATAAAACTACCACCGAGATCAAGACATAGAATATTGTTATCAACCCAACACTTAACTCATTATTTTGACAAGAAATTGTTATCTTTAAGTCTTACACTTAATTTAAAAGCAAAGGTCAAGTAGTGATCTAAGGATCATTAATTCTGAAATGAACTGAGGTAGAAATCTAGAAAACAGGAGGCATTCAGGGACAGGGAGAGATGATGATGGCTCGGTCTGGAGCAGTACAAGTAAGGAAGATGTTTGCAGAATGTATTTGGAGGCAGAGGTGACAAGATTGAATGTGACTAGAGGGAAAAGGTAGAGTTATGTATGATTAATAGTTTGACTTAGGCTTCTTGTGGGGGGGCTATCATTTATTGAACAAAAAAAGATGAGTAAGTACTGAGCTTGGCAAAGGAGTGAATTAGTAACAAGACAAGATCAATTACTGTCTTTGGAACTGCAAAATTTCGGAAACTGCTAGATATTTCAAGTGTAAAGTTAAGACTGGTGAGCTCAGGAAAGACATTAGACATAGGAGTGATTTGTCTTTAGAAATAAGTGGCTGGGGCTGGAGCAATGGCAAAGCAGTGGGGCGTTTGCCTTGCACATGGCTGACCCAGGTGTCCCATATGGTCCTCCAAGCCAGGAGCGATTTCTGAGCACATAGCTAGGAGTAAACCCTGAGCGCCATCGGGTATGTTCCCCCACAAAAAAGAAAAGAAATAAGTGGTTTATTGATGGATTTTAAAACCTATTAAAAATGTCATAGATTTACCAAAAGGTAAAGTGACCAAAAGATTTACCAAAAGGTAAAGAGACCAACAATTGTTTTCAGTGATGCCAAATCTTGCTTTCAGCATAGGCTAGAAGTAAGATTAAAAGAAAAAATATCTCTGCCTAATGTTTAAGCCAGTCTCAAAAATTAATATTTACTTTCAACATTGAAAATATATATATTCTATAGCCTTCCATTGTGATCCCAATGGTTTCTAACCAGGGAACATAGATCTTTTATTTTTTTTTTGGGGGGGGGGGTCACACCCGGCAGTGCTCAGGGGTTATTCCTGGCTCCAGGATCAGAAATTGCTCCTGGCAGGCACGGGGGACCATATGGGGCGCCGGGATTCGAACCAATGACCTCCTGCATGAAAGGCAAACGCCTTACCTCCATGCTATCTCTCCGGCCCCGGAACATAGATCTTTATAGATGATCTTACAAGTACTTTTCATTATAGCAAAAGACTTGATTGAATTGCATATGTTCCTCTATGCATGTCCCTCTTCATTTATAAAAATAACCACATCAACTTTTCTTTGTTCTGTCTAGATTTATAAGTACTGTCAATAAAACTGTATTAAGAAAATTGAAGCTTCTATTTAATAATAATATGTCTTCAGTTATTTAATTTTATTTCTTATACATGAAAGAATATGGCTTTTAATTAATTAATTTGGTTTTTGGGTCACATCCAGCAGCGCTCAGGGCTTACTCCTAGCACTATGTTCAGAAATCACCCTGGAAGGCATGGGGGATCATGTGAGATGCCGGGATTCGAACCACCATTTTTTTTTGTTTTGTTTTGTTTTTGTTTTTAAGTTCAGTAAGTTGTATTTTTTTCCTTAAAGGATAAGAGTAGAAAAATATATAGTAAAGGTGTGATAGTGGCAATCACCAATGTTTGCATAGGTCCAGAAAAATGGAGAAAATGGAAAAAAAGTCCTTGACCTGATTACAAAAAGGTCTCACCCCAGATTTATTGGCATAAGACAGACTCTGGGTTCCAGGCATACCAGTCTATCCAACTCCAGTCATTCTCAAGGTCCCAGTGAAACTTTTGCACACTTTAGCTATAGTTGGTATCAGACTTTGATATTTAAAGACTCTAAATTCTGTGCATTTCTTTCGTCGATGTCAGGCTGATGTGGAGCATCCTCTAGTTTTAGCATATCATTAAATGCAGAGTGATCTGCACTGCATGCAGACTGTTGCTGAGTCGCCTGGGTGTTGGGAGTACTCTTTGGAATAAGTCAATGCCAAAGCAGTGGTAGGTCTTCTCTGGTAGATGTTTGGATCCTAAGAATGTTAAAGACAATTGCAAATCACCATTTTTTACATGCAAGGCATACACCTTACCTCGATGCTATCTCTCCAGCCCCAAAACTTTTATTTTATCTAGAATTTTGTGACCACATCTGATGGTTCACAAACTATTTCTGCCTCAGTTGTCAGGGATGGAGCTCAGCAGTGTTCAGTGGACCCAATAAGTGAACCCAAGTTTCCCACATGCAAATAATCTGAGTTAAGTCCCTATTTTTAATTGGATTTTTTAAATTTTCATATACATATATATATGTATATATATATATCTATCTTTATTTAAGCACCATGATTACAAACAAGTTTGTAGTTGGGCTTTTTGTTTGCTTGTTTGTTTGGGCCACACCTGGTGACACTCATGGGTTACTCCTGGCTATGCGCTCAGAAATTGCTCCTGGCTTGGGGGACCTTATGGGACGCCGGGGATCAAACCCAGATCTGTCCTGGGCAGCTGTGGTACGTCCTAGGCTAGCACTGGCAAGGCAGACACCTTACTGCTCCATGCCACTGCTCCAGCCCCTGTAGTTGGGTTTTTATTTAAAAATTACATGTTCATTTTCTTTCCTCTCCAGCTGTTATAGCTATGGTGACTGTGTTTGTGTGTTCACTAGAAAGCATACATCAGATTGTAGTGTTTGCACACTCAGTCATCACACATGCCAGGGGTCTCCTTCTTTAGATGTGGTGCTTCCATACACCTGATGTGGTATGGCCAGGAATCGTGGTAGCATTATATTGCAAAGTTGCCAAGGACATACTCAATGAATGTGGGTGATAATGGAGACCAAACTGTGAGCTCAAACTTGCAAGACAGGTATTTTAACCATTGAGTACCCTGACTTCCAGTTATTTATTTTAAATGGAGTGAACAAACACATAACCAATTCATTTTAATAAAGAAAAATTAGGGTACTGGAAATACAATATAGCAGTTTAGGACTTAGCATGTAGCTGACCTGGGAACAATCCCTGACAACACATATTGGTCCCAAAGGTTCCACTAGTAGTAACCCTTGAGCTCACAGCATGAGTAAGTAACTCACCCCCCCCCAAAAAAATCTGAAATTTTCACCAAATAAAGAAAAGTAAGATATAATATAACAAGAAAAGTAGTTGACTCACAGTTTACTCCTCTCTAAAAATAGAAGAGTAATTGTTCCTAATTCCTTGAGCTACTCAGCAAGATTAGATAAAATTAAGCATGCAAGGACACATTGTAAGTACTCAGTACTTGGTAGAAGTGATAGTTCTATTATAATATTCTTTATACAATACAAACCCCAAAGGGAATAAATAACAAAATGCCTTTGAGTGAAAAATGTGGAAATGTGACTCTACTCAGTTTAATGATACAGCCTCTGTGTCAATCCTAACAACCTATTGCCAGGGCCTGGTCATCAATTCTGAGTTTTGCTTATGTCTAATAGCATGGTGAAATCCTCATTAAAAATATCTTTTTCTTTTTTAAAAATAAAACCAGACAATGAATCTACTCCCTCTCTCTGGATCTAGAAACTAGCCCATGGCTATTATAAAGGAATTCCAGTTTTACCTGGATGATCAAAGACCGAGGCAAGTTAAGGTACTCTGGTCTTTAGGAATAATTTCAGCTGATTTTTTTTGTTTTTCAACAATGTAGTGCATGAAACTCAAAAAAATGGCGCTCAGACCAATAAAAATACAGAACAGATCATAGTCTTTTTTTCTTTCACAGCCTTGCCTCTAGCTACTCTGCACTGAAAGAATATTACAGTTTGAGAAATGGATCAGAAAGGTTTAATTATGCTGCTGCAAGAAAGGACACAGCTGTGTCCCAGGATGATGGGAATGGCATTTTAACAAGAGTATCTGGTGATAGGAATGGAATCTTAACAAGAATATCTGGTTAATGCTTTAAATTTAAGTATTTTCATATAAAACATCCCATTTGATCATCAAATGGCCTTGCTGGTGAAATAGTACAAGAGTATCAGACATGTGGATTCTGGTGCTCAGAGAAATTAAAAACTTATTTAAATGTTATCTAGGTACTGGAAGCAGGAGACAAGCTCTGTTCTCAATACCTTTTATTGTCCTCTATAGAAAATCTCAATGTTCTAATAATTTGTGCATCATCTTAGCCCCATCAGAAATGACTGCACAGTTTGTCTCCATCCTAGAAAAAGCTAGGATTCCATCATCCACATACAGTCATGTGTCACTTAACGATTAAATATGTTCTAGGAAACAAGTCATCCATGATTTTGTCATCTTTGTATGAATGTCATAGAGTATAATTAAGCAAGTAAATTCCCATCGAACACTGTGACTAAATGATATAATGTCCCGAATTGCCCAAAAATGGTGATACGTGCACAAGGCTATAGTGACCTGGTTTTTAGATAAAGGTTCAGATTAATTATTTAAGTCATGATTTCTAGGCATTTAACAACTTTATTGTGAATAAAAACAGTAAATAAGACATCTGACTATTTTGCTCCAGATGAAGTCAGATACCTTGATATTTAATAAAGTTACACACACACACACACACACACACACACACACGTTACATATATTCTCTTTTGTACTGCTTTCTTCAAAATAGGTTTAGGTTTACAGCTAGAATAACTAGAATTTTTGTTTTTGCAGAAACATAAGACACTGGAAAATTTTGATTGTTTATAAAGTTTGATTTGAAGTATTGAATGAGATCTCTAGGTCATTGTTTCTTTTGCTCTTTTTGTTTTGTGTTCATACCCAAATGTACTCAGGTATTGCTCCTGGTTCTGTGTTCACTCCTGATAGGACTCAGGGAATCACATGCAGTATCAGTATTAAATCTGGTTTGGAGGTATACAGGTAAGTGCCTACCCACAACATTCTTTCTATGTTCTGGATCATTAGTGGTCAAATAAGAACATTTCAAATTGTTCCATATTTGTATTGTCTAGGATGATAGCTCATAATCATTCATCTTTTCATAAATATTTATTGTATTGTAGGGGCCATATCTACAACTTTGTTATTCAGGATTTAATCTGGGCTCTATGGTCAGAGACAACTTCTGGCAGGGCTCGGGTGGCTATATATAGTGCAAGTTATTGAAACTGGGTTGATTGTATGCAAGGCAAGGGCCCATGTTCACTATACCATTGCTCCAGCCCAGACTTTTGATAAATCTAAATGTGACAAATATGACTTCAAAACTAACTTTTAAATAAAAACTAAAACTTATATGGCCACATATGATTTGGGGGTGGGGGTGACAGTGCTCAGGAATTCTGCACTAAATTATTCCTGGAAGACTCAGGGGACCACACATTGTTTTTGACTATCATATTGGATAAAGAAATTTTAGGACAATATCCAAAGCTACAAATGAAATACTAATACTAGACCAAAACCTTTTAGACTTTCTGTCATAATTTTAGGGTACTTCCATAATTCAATAAGTATTTGATTCAATATATATTGATATATTTCTCTTTCTATATATATGTTGAATTGATATATGTATGACGAACCGACATGTGAATAAAATAAAATACTAAATCATAAGAGAAAATCATATATGGAACTAATTTAACATATATGGAATTAATGAAACTGTTTTAACATTCCTGGAGAAATCTAAAGTTTGTGGGATAAAGATAAGCACTGAAAATGGCTGCAGCTGCATGGGAATTCTTGGCAATTGTTTGTGTGAATGCAAACAGGTATAATGCAGATCACATTTGTCTTTCAGCTTCCCCATCCCCAAGAAGAGCTGTTTCCTTCTTGGGTGTATTTTCATAAACCAGATCTCTTGATAAGAAGACCCAATGTTGGAACTATGGGCTGAGAAGAATGTCCGGAAGAAGGTACAGGAACAGATGCCAAAACTTCCATCCCAATTCAATCAGAAAGATATTCTTTGGACAGAGTTCAAATTTGCCATTGCCTCTAGAAGTATTGGTTAGAATCAGGGGTCTCAAACTACGGCCGCCGTACAACATTTTGTGGCCCTGCCCTAGAGGAATCTTTTTTTGTTTTGTTTTGTTTTAGTTGTTTGGGTCACACACCCCAATGTTCAAGGCCTACTACTGACTTTGCACTCAAGGATCACCTGACTTTGCCTCCTGCGGCCCCCAGGTAAATTGAGTTTGAGACCCCTGGGTTAGATGCAGGAAATGAGACATCAATTTCCATCTTACCTCTATGCTATATCATTAAGGAGTTTCTTTCTTCCCACACAGTATCCTCTGTTTGTTTTTGTTTTTGCTTTTGTTTTGTTTTGGTTTGGTTTGGTTTTGGTTTTTGGGCCACACCTGGCGGCGCTCAGGAGTTATTCCTGGCTCTGCACTTAGAAATCATTTTTGGCAGGCTCAGGGGCTCTGGCCCCATTTCTAGGGTTTTGTGGACCACTCCAGGAGGTATTCAGGGTTGCAAAGCAAACAACCTACCTGCTGTGCCTAGAGTTGGCAGGCTCGGAGACCATATGGGATGCCGGGAATCTAATCCGGATCTGTCTCGGGTTGGCTTTGTGCAAGGCAAACGCAACAAATTCTCAACTACTATTCACTATCAGAGAGAGTATAGAGAGTTTGTCTTCTGATCCTTTAATCTTTCTATCAGACTGGCTATTCTAAATCTTCTACACAGCTATTTTCCTAAAACTTTCATTTGTTGCCAACATGGATTTACTTCTTTTTCCTGTGTTAAATCTTACCCTTCTTGGATCTCATATTTCCACTTTTCTTATTTGGTGGAAGATATTGCCTACTGGGGGGTAATATACACTATTGGTAACATGGACACATTGGAGGTTTTGGGAGTATTTTTAGTATAAAATACTTTTATTTATTTATTTAGTTAGTTTTTGGGCCACACTCGGTAATGCTCAGGGTTTCTTCTGGCTATGTACTCAGAAATCGCTCCTGGCTTGGGGGCCATATGGGACGATGGGGATCAAACCGCAGTCAGTCCTAGGTCAGCCCCATGCAAGGCAAACACCCTACCACTGTGTCACCTCACCGGCCCCAAAATACCTCTATTATTACCACACATCTTTAATTGCATGTTCATTGAACATAAATAATTTTTCTTCTAGATACTGAATGAGTTATATACCATCTTCTAGTTATTCTTTATTGTAATTACTGAACTTTTGTGTATGATCTGTTTTATCCTCATAATTTTTTTTATTAATCATTTATTCTCAGTTTACTGATGTTCTATGAGAATGTATTTTGGTACAACTTTTCAAACCACTTACTTTGAGGAAAAGACATTTTGGTCCTTTTTTATCTTTTTCATTTATGGATTTTCTTTTCTTCAGAAATCTTTTCAGGGCAGGAGATAATACAAGAAGTATATATATGCTTATTTGTCTTGCATGCAGCCAACTCAGGTTAGATCCCTAGCATTGTATCTGATCTTCAGTATTGCATATGTCTCACTGAGCACTGCCAGTCATGACTACTAGTCATAAAAACAGGAATACGTCTTGAGCTTACTATCGGGAGCATTTTAATGCTTTTAGACTTTCTCAAAAGTCTAGGTCCTAGGCCAGAGTTATATAGTTCAGCTATTAGGGAGTTTGCCTTGCACATGGTTGACTTGGATTTGATCCTGACATCCTATTTGGGCCCTGATCCCACCAGAAGTGACTCGAGCACATAGACAGAAAGTAAACCCTGGGTACTGCTGAGTCTGGCCCCAAAACAAACAAACAAAAAGGCTCCCACTATAACAATAATAGTTGAAAAAGATCACTCTGGACAAGAACAAGGTGCTGTGAAAGGAGATAAAAGAGATATGCATGATACCTCTTCAGTAACAATATTGCAAACTACTGTCTAAAAGTGTAAAAAGAAGGGATAGAGAGAAGAAGAAAACTGCCATTTCTAGGGCAGGGAGATGGAAACTGGGGACATTGACAGCGGGAAATGTGCACTGGTAAATGGTGCTATTGTACATAGTATGACTGAAACTCAATCATGAACAACTTTGTAACTATGGAAAAGTGCCCAACTTATTGTTCATAATAATGAGCAACCTTGTAAATCACAGTCATTAATAAAGTAATTTTATAAATCTAAAAAAGAGAATCTATGTCACTTTATCTTCTATTTATTTTTAACAGTGAGACACCAACTTCAAGGAAGAAATACTCAGGTGACAATATAAAAACATTAAAATTACTTTTATTTTTTCAAACGAACATTTATTAATCAAATGTAGATCAGATTGTATGCTCTATACTGTAGATACAAAGATGATACATGCAGTCATGTTCTGAAGTGATTCACAGTCCAGCAAAGAGACACTGAAAATAATTGCAAACTCATATGATGAATTCTATAATAGAGGGGAGACCAGAATAAATTAATATCTAAGAATGTTGTTTCATTTAAGGCTCTCTGGGGGGGGGTATATTTTTTGTTCAAAAAAGATTCATTTCCCAAAATTCAAAAATGAAGAATTTATTGTGTTCTATGTCCCATGTCAGAAATATACCTGATATATACATTATTTTTAAAGTGGTTAATCATTGCTTTTTAATTCAACTAAGGAGCTTATAAAGGATTACCATAAGATACTAAAATCAATTATTTATTAATTTAAAAAATACTTGAAATAAAGATGCATGTAGATAATATATCTATTAGGTAGTTTCTCTCAAGTACCAATTAATTACCACAGTAAGCATTTGGTGAGAGCTGCATTCCAATCAACTCCTGGTTGAATTCTCAGATGAAGGCTGGAAATGACATTCTTCTCAGTTGTTGATTAAAAAAGGAATTCACAGGCTTTACATACCAGATGTTTAGGAGGTGGGGATAACACTCTGTGATAAATGATTAGGAGCCTGATTTATATTCCCTTTTAGAGGAAGCAGCAATGTACTTTTCATCATGGATCAGGAAGATTTGGGACCATTGGTGATGGGAAATGTTGCACTGGTGAAGGGGGGTGCTCTTTACATGACTGAAACCCAACCACAATCAGATTTGTAATCCAGGTGTTTAAATAAAGATATTAATTAAAAAAAAAGAAAGTGTGTATGCACATACCTGTGTCTGCATGCCGTGAGCATTTGCATGTATTGCTGATCTCAAGCCTTCCAGTTGTTGTGCTAGGCATTTTATATCATTTTCTTTGATATTCACTATGAGGATATGTTTTGGAATTTTCTGATGACCCAGAAGATATTTCTCCCCCGCTCCCATTGTTACTGCTTTCATTCATTTTAGTAGGAGTGTTGACAGTTCATTCTCACTCTTAGTACAGGTAGATATAGAGTCACCTTAGGACACATATATTTAGGGAAGACTTAAGTAGCTTCTCTTGTTGATGTACATATAAGACAACTAAGTGGGCACTAAGTGAGCTCGGATGAAACTATTATAATCCATTTTGTGCTTGACTAGGTTTTTCTCTCCTATTTATCTGATTCTGTAAAGCTCATAGAATCAAAAAGACTTTGCAAATCTGTATAGAACCAAGACATACCAGGAATCTAAGAAATAAAGATCCTTGCTTTTGAGGTTCAATCATATAATAACAGCTGGCTTTAACCATTTTGAATAAATGTTCCTCCCCCAAAGTAGTTCCTAATTTAAATACCAGTTCCCAAGTCAAAGTTTAACCTATCATCCACAGAATTGAAATGGTAGCTAACACATAGTAGGCACGCAACAAGCACATGCTGAGTAACTCGTAGTTTCTTTTTTCCCCAGACCCCTGAACCTACATTTCCCTGATTAAATTTTTTCTTTTCCTTTCTTAAAATTTTTATTCACCAAATTTCCTGTAATAATTAAGTAATAGTATTAGAAGCTTCGACTGTCTCATATATTCACACTCAATTGCTATTATAAAAATTATGTGCTGAAATAGAAGTGTCTTCTTGTTTGCAATAATCAGTAAATTTGTATCAAGATGATCTAATATTAATGACAAGTTGTTTGACTGAATAAGCTAAAAATGGTAGGTAATGAGAGATATTTTTGAACACTTAATATTAGAACTAGTTCATTATTTGATAGGTAGGTCTTGCATTTTCTTATTTTAGTACTATTTCTTTACTGGACTCTGTAATGAATTTCTGATTTTGAAATGATGCACATTATAAAAAGATTTCGACTAAATATTTTTAAAATATATTTTTTAAATTTATTTTGTGGTCAAAGTGAATTACAAATCTTTCACTGTAATATTTAATGCACATAGTGACAATGAGTGAGGGGCATTCCCACCACCAGTGTTGTCCTCCCTCCACCCCTGTTCCCAGCATGCATCCCACATCTCCCTCCATTACCCCCCATAATGCTAATGCAATTGTTTTCCCCTTGTACAGCTTGTTGTTGACTTTGGAATTGGAATTGGTATTCAAGTTTGATCATATTTTTATTTCCACCAAATGAACATACGACTGTCTGGTTTTGGTACCATCTATTTCCCCCTCCAATTATGAGGCTGATCAAGGTGATTCCAGTACTGTGGCTCTATTGGAGATATAAGAAAAGATATGGGAGAAGAAAAGAAAAGAAAAAAAGGCAAACAAGAAAAGAGAAAAACTAGGAAGAATCCGTCTAGGTGTTATAAGTATCCATTTAGAAGAAGAAAGGGAAAAAAGAAGAAAAAGGTAACAAAAAACAAACAAGGAAAAATCAATAAGGGAGTAACAACAACAGCAACAACCACACACACACACACACACACACACACACACACAGAATCAACCAAACCCAAAACTATCAGCTATGAAGAAACAAACAAACAAAAAGACCAGACCAGCAACTTCTTAGAAAAGAGTTGTGTTTCTTCTTCTTGGGTTTTTTCTTTTCCTTTTTGCATAGGCACACTAAATATTGGGAAAATTAGAACAGAAATTCCTTGGTCTAAGATATACAGAGTTTCTCCACCCTTGAAACATACTGCCATGGGAACAACTACAGGCTCCATACTCACTTATTTACACACCCAAAGGTCTTTTTATGGTGCCAGAAAACTTTCCGTTCAGATGTCTCAATTCTAGGAGACATTTTTTTAAGAAAGAAAAATAATCTACACCTCATTTATTTGAAATTCAGTAAGTTTAAATCCTCGAGTAATACTGCTACACAGTGATTCTGTGATAAATTGCTTTTGCAGGAAAATTGTTTTAGAATTTGATTCTAACCATGTCATTATTTTCATGGGTGAAAGTTACTTTTCCCCAGATGTTTTTGTCGGGTTTGCCACTGGGAATCACTGTATTGTTCTCAGTTTGTACGCATAGTACTTTTCTTTCCCCCAAAGTAATTCAGTTTTGTCCTGAAGATAAACACCTTCAGTTTTAAGAAAGCTATGAATAGTTCCCTCTAGTTCCAGACACTTGTAATCAGCAAAAATGGCTTTGGACTAATGTCTTCCTGACATTTCTGTCGTTTAATTAGTCCAGGCCTTCATGAAAATCCAAGATGTCAGAAAGAGGGCTTCTAAGACAAAATTTTTGAACAGCTTTAGTCACATTCACTTTTAAATGACTTTTTCAAGAGAGAATAATGTGTCTAGTCTCTGTAACAGAAGAGAATACTCATAGATACAGGGAAATATTTTTTTATTTTTTTGATATTCAATATTTTTATTTATTTATTTTTTGGATTTTGGGCCACACCCGGTGATGCTCAGGGGTTACTCCTGGCTATGCTTTCAGAAGTCGCTCCTGGCTTGGGGACCATATTGGACGCCAGGGGGTGGGGGGGATCGAACCGCGGTCCGTCCTAGGCTAGTGCAGGCAAGGCAGGCACCTTACCTCTAGCGCCACAGCACCGGCCCCAATATTTTGATATTTTTAATACACACAGATACAGGTAAAATATTTTATATTTTTACATATACAGATAAAAATTTTGGGGCCCATATCCATGAGTGGTCTTCATAGATTAGGTTCTGCATTTAGGAATTACCCCTGGCAGTACTTGGGGACAATCTGGGATGTTGGGGATCGAATCTTTCAATTAAAGCTAATATCTTAATTTTTAATATTTGATATTTTAAAGCCATTTAAAAATGAGTCAGCTGCATGCAAGGCAAATATTCTACCCACTGTACTATCCCTAGTATTAACTATGGTTCAGAGGGACTGAGACTTAGTGCATGAGCCTGACCTAGGATTGATCCCCTTACCATATGGTCCATAGATCACCACTTAGAAGTCTCAGGTCCTTGCTTTGAACTGTTGATCAAAGAATCATATGGATCCATATGGATCCTGCTTGGGAACAACCCCTCCATCAGCCTATCCAAAATATGTATGTTCCAGAGTTGCAATTCTAAGTATTTTCTGTAATATAATATTATACAGTTATTTCCTTTCTTCATTTTAAGTAGAAAAATCATAACTATTAGAATGTAAGGTCCATACAGGAAAAAATTCATGTCTCATATTCCTTGATATTGCCCAAAACAGAGCCTGGAATTATACAAATGCTCATAAATATCTGTTGAATAATTGAAATCATGGATCTTAGATGACAAAAAACTTGTTCAAAGTCATATCACTACTATAGGGTAGATTCAGGACTCCAACTCGGTTTCTTTTTATGACAAAGCCTCTGTTTCTAAGTCCTATACTGTACCAACTGCCAATGACTTGAAAAATCCATTCTAGAAATTTGGAAAATTGGGATTTTCAATATTTACAGACACACTAAATGGCAGGTTGACTCAGTCTTGCCAGGAAGCTAGAGCAAGAGACGAAAGTGCAGTTCTAGTGTTAGAGAGACTCAGCACAATGATAGTGATGATCAACTTAACCTTACAGTTTATCAGATTTGAAATCTTTGAAGATTAAATGGGAAGGTAAATAATAGCCTATATGTAAAAGGTTTAGCCTGATTTTTGAGACCTAGTAACTACTGTTACTTTAAAAAAAAATGTAGTGGTGAAACAAGAGGCAGTACATCACACCTGACTGTGCTCAGGATTTACTCCTGATTCTGTGCTTAGGTCAAATTTGTTGTCAGTCATGTGTCAGAAGAGCATTGCATTTGCTTTACTCTCTCTGTTCCAATTACTTTAAAATTTTTAAGGGAAATGACTGTACATGGTAATTTCAATATTTGGCAGAGAAGTCTGATTCAGGCAATAAATAATCATTTGCATATCTTACTGGCTCTCCTACTTGCCTTTTTATTTTAATCTAACAAGGTTATTAGATATGTTATTTTTGAAATTCTATTCCAAACACTTTAGGAATCCAAATTTAATCTCATAATAGTCTTTGATCTAGGTTATTATTGCCATAAGTAATGCCACTTTGTATTTTTGATTTCAGCCTGTCAGTAATATATTAATGTGTGCTTTGAGAGGAAACAGGAGCATAGAAAGGCCAAGTGATTTGCCAAGATCACATCACAGGAAAATAGAGAGGTAAAGGTTTAAACCCTGACTGTCGGGCTTCAAGTTGACACTTTTAGCTAATAAACCTTGGCAAAGGGAACATTGCAGGCAGGCCTAAGTCCCAAGTTATTTGGGCTCTAAAACTGACTCTATAAACTACAAAGTTGAGATTTGTAATGTTGCTAATGGAGTCAGAATGGGGTCATGTATTCACACTAAACCTGTGTGTGATATGAATTCACACCTGAGTAGCAATATTTGTCCTCAGAACAAGTAAGAGTAGTAGTAAGTGACGATGATATATGCTGAAATCTTTTTTTTTTTTTGGGCCACACCCGGTGACGCTCAGGGGTTACTCCTGGCTATGCGCTCAGAAGTCACTCCTGGCTTGGGGGACCATATGGGATGCCAGGGGATCGAACTGCGGTCCGTCCTAGGCTACCGCAGGCAAGGCAGGCACCTTACCTCCAGCGCCACCGCCCGGCCCCTAAATCTTAAGGAAGTTTTTGATATATCCAGGGTTGTCTTGTTATCTTCTTTAAATATTTTAGAGGTTTTAAATTACTTGGTCAGCAAATAAGTCATCTATGACTAAAGACTGCTTTCTTGTTTGTCCTTAGGTCTTTCAGAGGGTTTTGCTCCCAGAGCTTATCTCCATAAAACTCCAAGCTTTGGGCAGGAGTGATAGCACATAAGTAGGACATTTGCCTTGCACCTGGCCAACCCAGGGACAGACCCAGGATCAATTCAATTCCCAGCATCCCATATTTGAACCTGCCAGGAGCAATTTTAGAGTGCAGAACCACCAGGTGTGGCCCAAAAGCAAAAATCAAAACAAACAAACAAACAAACAAAGAAAAAACTCATCAAGTTTGATTCATAAGATTCTTTGGAAAGCAAACTAGTTGTCTGATTTGATTATATTCAAATAAAACCCATAGATATAATGTCTAAAGACTAGAGCTAGAGAATTTCTGGTTCTTCATTAAATTTCTTGAAACATACTCATGAGACAGGGCCTGGATTTTGTCTTAGTTCTTTGTTAAGGTCTTTAGAATTTTGCCTGGGGTAGTGGGTGGAGGGAAGGAATGCCTAATTAAAGCAAACAAAACCAAAAATTAGCTAGTTCCTGAAGTGTAGTCAGCTGTTTTGCACCTACAATTCTTTTCCTTCCAAATTCACTGATAAAACAACTTAAGATCCCAGGAAAATATAATCCATCATTTTGTTGACACTTTCCTATACTTTTAAAAGCACAGAAGTAATTTTAAAATAAATGAAGTAAAATGGGAGAGTTAAAAAGAGAAATAAACAGACACACAGTAAGTAAAAATTTTAAGACTCATCACTAATAAAAGTGAAAATCTGAAGAGATTTGATCAACACAATCAACCATCTAGATATAATTGACTTTATAGAATATTACCCAATCATCAAAACTACTTACTAAACATTTTAAAAATACATATAGAATGCTCACTGATATATATTATATTCTGTGCTCTATAATAAGACTCACTAAATTTAAAGATTCAAAATGATAGAGTATATTCTCTGCCTATGATCAAATTTAATGTAATCGATGACAGTCTGGAAAGCTCCAACTATTTAGAAAGTAAGCAATAATAACTATGGGTCAATTAAATAATAGCAAGGGAAATTAGTAAACATTTTTCTCTTCACATAAAATATAAATTGGGGTGTATCACAAATCAAAACCTCAAAACTAGAACCGTAGATATGGTTCTTATGAACCAAGATAAAAAAAATTTAGCTGCATTCTTTATACCTTGAGTAAGATTAAGATAACTGTGAGTATAAAAATAATATATATAATAAAGACCCTCAACAGTTTGACCCCTCTTAAGAGAGCACACAGTAAGCACACAGTTAGTGAAGGGAGTCCTGAGAAAAGAAAAGCAAAAACAGAAAAATAGAACCCAAGTGTCTCTGATTGGAGAGATAAAGCAAAACCTAGAAAAGGCTCCAGACTGACAAAATGAATGAGAAAGAATAAAATCTTTAGAAATAAGTTTTGGACTGGAGAGAGTGCACTGCGTTGGAATTTTGCCTAGCATATAAGTGTCCCAGGTTCAATCTTCAGCATCACATATGGTCCTTTGAGCCCCACAAGGATCCCTGGCTTAGAACTAGGACCAAGCTCTTAGTGCTGCTAGGTGTGGTTCAAAAAGCAAGAAGAGAAAGAAAAAGGCATCTTAGTAATACACAAATGAGAAGTCTAATGGACAGTGATTTTAAAATAACAATTATGAAAAAAAACATGAAATATATTAAATGAACTCTAAAACAAAATGGTACATTAATGAAATAAGAAATTAAACACAGGAGTAGAAAAAGTTCCAAATCGAGATTTTGGTTGTGAAAATTTCCACCCAGCAAATTTCCGCAAGCAAATTTACACGCTGTATATAAAAATTATAATAAATGAAATGAAAACTTCTTTTTTTAATGTAAACAACTTTATTATGTATATGACAAAGTCTTCAAAGTATCATAATTAATGTGAAAGATTGAATCTTTTCCTCTAAGATCAAGAACAAGACATAATTTGTTCACTATGACCACTATTATTCAATATTGTATTGAAATCCCTGGCCAGGGAAACTAGACACTAAAACAATAAATACCTTATAGCCCATCAGTGCCACCTTAAACAATATGAAAATATGAATTAAAAATATATATACTCCACTATTCCATAGTAGTGATATTCACAGTAGGTAAGAAATTGAAACAACTTAAGTATACATCTCCAGTTGACTGAATAAAAGAACCATAGTATGTTTGTTCAATGGGAATTTATTCACCTGTTGAAAAATATTAAAATATTGCCTTTTATAACATATATGAATGGAACCTGGTGAGAATATGCTAAGTGAAACAAGTTAAATGTTAAAAGGCCAGATGGTTTTTTTCTCATGTGTGGAATATGAGAAATGAGCTACCATATCACAAGAAAAGTAATTCTTGGTCTTTGAGAAGAGTGTGATGGTTCTCTTAGGGGAAGGGTGGAGCTGGAAAAAGCAGGAAGGAAGAACCAATTTAATAATGGATGACTTTAAGCTAGGATCATTTTGGCTTGTGTACATAAAGTGTATGAAGCTACACTCACAAAATTTGTGCAGCATTGTAACTGATGACAATTGCAATTAAAAATGAAAATAGGAACTGGAGTGGTGGCATAAGCAGTAGGGCATTTGCCTAGCACATGGCTGACCTAGGACAGACCGCGGTTCAATTCCCCCAGCATCCCATATGGTCCCCAAGCCAGGAGCGATTTCTGAACACATAGCCAGGGGTAAGCCCTGAGCGTCACTGGGTGTGGCCCAAAAAGGAAAAAAATGAAAATAAACTAAATGTGACTACTTGCTTATGTTAATAAATAGACGTGTGAGGCAAGGATTAAATGTCTAGTTGTGTATAGAGAGTAAACTCTAATAAAATTAACAGATGGCCCTGAAATCATCACAAACACAGGAGCTAAATTGGAACCATTTGGAGTGCTCTAGACTTCATCCCACTAGATCTCTGAAGCCTTCTCCAGACTTCGTTCAACTTCTACTGCAGAAGGCTCTACCACAATGAGCACTGCTTGCTTCTTGACAAGCTGACATTGAAAGAGAAGATCTGGACCTTAAACTCTACAGCTTTTTGTGTTCATGTCCTAGATCTTGCTTTAGTGATTTCAACACCCTCCACTTTACTGTCAATTGAATTGTGTACTTATATTTTAGTGATGTAAATTTTCCACAATAAATCATATTAAAATTAAAATATAATAAAATGTCAATCTATGCACTACAAAAAATCCATTCACAACCAATATATTTTACACAGGGCTTATATCTAATAATATCTAATAATAATAATAGACTCAGAGATAAAGATTCAGGATAGAGTTTATGTTACACTACGTGGGGCCATGAGTTCAATCCCTTTGTGCCTACAAAACACCACCGTGTTCCCAAGCACCAAATCTAAGTATGTGTGACTCACACAAAACAACAAAGAGAGTAGAGGGAAGAAATCCTATAGAGCAACAATAAAAATAAGCATTTTAAAATAGGCAATGATGGAATACTTCATAGGAGGTACTGGCCATAGAAAGGGCCAATAAACATCAGGAGTTCTCATAGAAACATAGAATAAAATGCTTGTAACCACTGTGATTATAAAATAAAATTATTAAAAATAATAAAAAAATAAAATTTTAACAATGTAGTTAAACAACTTAAAATAAAAAAAGGTCTGGAGTGATATAGCATCACGGTAAGGAGTTTGCCTTGCATGCTGCTGCCTTGGAACGAACCCAGGTTCAATCCCCAGCATCCCATATGGTCTTCGAGCCTGCCCGGATCGACTTCTGAGCACAAAGCCAGGAGTAACCCATGAATGACACCGGGTGTGGCCCAACAACAGCAACAACAACAACAAATGTAGAATAAGTCAAATGAGGCCACATTTCACACTTGGTAGTCAGTAAAAACAAAAAATGATTGATAACATCAGCCCATTGGATGAAGACATTAAACAAGAACAGCCATGCATTGCTGATGAGAAAAGTTAAAATGTTCCAGTGTCTTTTGATACTGGTAGTCTTCATAAATTTAAGCTTGTTTCTACCTATGACATAGAAATTATACCATAGTATTTATTCCTAATATAAGAACAAAAAGAAATATACCCAAAAAAAAAAGAGCCAAGTAGACAACTCAGTGACCCAGGGTGCATGCCAAGCATTCACCACATGCCAAGCTTCTAACCCAGGCACCTAATAGACTTCTCATTGGCATCAGAGTAGCTCTAGTCATAGCCCCTGAGTCTCATAGGACCCAAGCAATATTGCATTACAAGATTGAGCATTGAGCTATCTTGCCAGTTGGCTGAATATTACCATGTGACCACTGCTCTTTAAGCAATGCTTAGGAAACCACTCTCCCTCCCAAAAAAATTTCAAAAAACAACTAATATAAAATATTACAAGTAAATTTACTAATAAGAACCAGAAAGTGTTAGCAGCCCTCACTTATATTGACTGGATTCTGGATAAAGAAATTTTATTAGATTTGGGGACTTCTCCTGGCATCCCCTGATGGCTTGCCTCGGCTGAGGCGTGTCTCCTGAGGCGTGTGTTTTCTGTTGGAGTTGTGGATTGTGGACATTTGGGGACTTCTCCTGGCATCCCCTGATGGCTTGCCTCGGCTGAGGCGTGTCTCCTGAGGCGTGTGTTTTCTGTTGGAGTTGTGGATTGTGGACATTTGGGGACTTCTGGCATCCCCTGACGGCTTGCCTCGGCTGAGGCGTGTCTCCTGAGGCGTGTGTTTTCTGTTGGAGTTGTGGATTGTGGACATTTGGGGACTTCTCCTGGCATCCCCTGACGGCTTGCCTCAGCTGAGCATTAATCTCTTCAAGGCGTGTCTCCTGAGGCGTGTGTTTTCTGTTGGAGTTGTGGATTGTGGACATTTGGGGACTTCTCCTGGCATCCCCTGACGGCTTGCCTCGGCTGAGGCGTGTCTCCTGAGGCGTGTGTTTTCTGTTGGAGTTGTGGATTGTGGACATTTGGGGACTTCTCCTGGCATCCCCTGACAGCTTGCCTCGGCTGAGGTGAGTGTTTGGGGGCTGGAAGCGCACTCCACCTAGCCAATGAGTACCACCACAACACGTAGAAAAACCCACAGCGTAAGCGTGACAATGGGGAGACTACGCAGACCAACTTCAACCATAGAGAATGAAGATGGAAACTCTGATGACCCAACAACGACCAACTACCTAAGCAGTCTTTCAGAAATGGAGTTTAGAGACAAAATATGGAGGTTGCTAACAGATATCAAAGAAAGTATAAATCAGAACACTAATAAAAATCAAGAGAATATGAAGATAGAAATCAGAAAACTCCAAACTGAAATATCAGATCAGATAACAGGTCTGAAAACCTCAGTAGACGAATTGAAGAACATAATGGATGAGCTTTCCAACAGGTTAATAGCAGCTGAGGATAGAATTAGTGCTTTAGAAGACGAGATGCATAACAACTTTACACAGCAGAAGAGATTGGAAAAAAGCCTCAAATCAAATGATCAGACAATGGAAAATTTACTCAAAGAATATGAGAAGATGAAAATAGAAGTCTTTGATAAGCTCAACAGAAACAACTTTAGAATCATTGGAGTTCCAGAGACCCAAGAAGAAAATCTTCAGGAAGAATCAATGGTTAAGAACATCATCACAGAGAAACTACCAGAGTTAAAGAAAACATGTGACCAAATCCTGCATGCCCGAAGAGTACCAGCTAAAAAAGACCCCAGTAGAAACACCCCAAGACACATCATAGTCACCATGATGAAACCCACCGATAGAGATAGAATACTGCAAGCAGCAAGATCGAAAAGGGAAATTACATTCCAGGGAGCATCCTTGAAATTTACAGCAGACCTGTCACCAGAAACACTCAAGGCCAGAAGGCAGTGGTGGGACGTAGTGGCAAAACTCAATGAAATAAATGCTTCGCCAAGAATATTGCACCCAGCAAAACTAAGTTTCAGGTTTGACGGATGTATACACGGCTTCACAGATAAACAACAGCTCAAAATCTTTGCAGACTCAAAACCAGCCTTAAAAGAAAAACTGAAAGATCTACTCTAAAAACAAGACAGAACAAAAAACACACCAAACTTCTACACAAAGATGGCAATAAATCCCATGACAATTATTTCTCTCAATGTCAATGGACTAAATGCACCAGTTAAGAGGCACAGAGTGGCGAAATGGATCAAAAAACTGAAGCCAACCTTCTGCTGTCTACAAGAAACACACCTGAATAGTCAGAATAAACATAGACTCAAAATCAAAGGCTGGAGGAAAATCATTCAAGCAAACAACACCCTTAAAAAAGCGGGGGTGGCCATACTAATATCAGATGACACAAACTTTATACTCAGAAAAGTTGTAAGGGACAAACATGGATATTATGTACTAATCAAGGGATTTGTACAGCAAGAAAAAATCACTCTCCTAAACATATACGCACCAAATGAGGGTCCAGCAAAGTATTTAATACAATTGTTGACAAATCTGAAGAAGGATAACAATAATAACACAATAATTGTGGGAGACCTCAACACAGGCTTGTCAACACTTGATAGGTCAACCAAATGGAAACCCAACAAAAATATACTAGACCTGCAAAGAGAAATGGATGAAAGAGGCCTAGTAGATATATATAGGGCACTCTATCCTCAGAAACCTGGATACACATTCTTTTCCAATGTACATGGATCATTCTCCAGGATAGATCATGTGCTGGCACATAAAACATACCTCCATAAAATAAAAAAGATAGACATTTTGCAGGCTGCCTTTGCTGACCACAAGGCTCTGAAGTTAGATGTGAACTGCAAAGGGACACAGAAGAAAAAATTTAACACCTGGAAGTTAAACAGCCTCATGCTCAATAACCAGTGGGTCCGAGATGAAATCAAGGAGGAAATCAAAAGGTTCCTGGAAACAAATGACAATAAAGACACAAACTATCAGAACTTATGGGACACAGCAAAAGCAGTACTGAGAGGAAAATTTATAGCTTTGCAAGCACACATCAGGAAGGAAGAAGGAGCTTACCTGAGTAGCTTAATGACACAGCTAATAGAACTAGAAAGTGCTCAACAAAAGGACCCAAAAATAGGGAGACAGAAGGAAATAACAAAGCTAAGAGCAGAAATCAACGAAGTGGAAACCCAAAAAACAATCCGAAAGATCAACGAAAGCAGAAGTTGGTTCTTTGAAAAAATAAACAAGATTGATAGACCATTGGCAAAACTCACAAAACAAAAGAAAGAGAGTAACTTGATAACGCGTATTAGAAATGAAAAGGGGGAGATCACTACAGATACTGCAGAGATTCAAAGGGTATTCAGAGAATACTTGGAGAAACTCTATGCCACTAAATATGAGAACCTGGAAGAAATGGATAAATTTCTGAACTCATATAACCTTCCACGGTTGAATAAAGAAGAGGTAGCATATCTAAACACCCCCATCACTATTGAGGAAATTAAAACTGTAATCAAAAATTTACCCAAAAACAAAAGCCCCGGCCCTGATGGATTCACGAATGAATTCTTTCAGACCTTTCAAGAGGAACTACTACCAATTCTGGCCAGGCTCTTTTATGAAATCGAAAAAACAGGAATACTTCCAAATAGCTTTTATGAAGCCAACATCACCTTAATACCAAAACCTGATAGAGATGCTGCCAAAAAAGAAAATTACAGACCAATATCCCTGATGAACACAGATGCAAAGATCCTCAACAAAATCCTGGCGAACAGGATCCAGTGCCTCATCAAGAAGATCATTCACTTTGATCAAGTAGGTTTCATCCCAGGAATGCAAGGATGGTTTAACACCCGTAAATCTATCAATATAGTACACAACATAAACAACAACAAAAATAAAAATCACATGGTCATATCAATAGATGCAGAAAAAGCATTTGATAAGGTTCAACACCCATTCTTGATGAAAACTCTCAGCAAGATAGGAATAAAAGGAACCTTTCTCAATATAGTCAAAGCCATCTACCAGAAGCCAGTGGCAAATATTATCCTCAATGGAGAAAAACTAAAATCCTTTCCTCTAAATTCTGGTACAAGACAAGGCTGTCCTCTCTCACCACTCCTATTCAACATAGCACTGGAAGTACTTGCTATAGCGATTAGGCAAGAAAAAGATATCAAGGGAATCCAGATAGGAAAGGAAGAAGTCAAGCTCTCACTGTTTGCAGATGACATGATACTCTACTTAGAAAACCCTAAAGACTCTACCAAAAAGCTTCTAGAAATAATAGATTTGTATAGCAAAGTGGCAGGATACAAAATTAACACACAAAAATCAATGGCCTTTTTATACACTAATAATGATAGGGAAGAAATGGACATTAAGAGAACAATCCCATTCACATTAGTTCCACACAAACTCAAATATCTTGGAGTCAACCTGACTAAAGATGTGAAGGATCTATACAAAGAAAACTACAAAACACTGCTCCAAGAAATAAGAGAGGACACGTGGAAATGGAAACACATACCATGCTCATGGATTGGCAGGATCAACATCATTAAAATGGCAATACTTCCAAAAGCATTGTACAGATTTAATGCGATTCCTCTAAAGATACCCATGACATTTTTCAAAGAAGTGGATCAAATACTTCTGAAATTCATCTGGAACAACAAACAACCTCGAATAGCTAAAGCACTCCTTGGGAAAAGGAATAAGGGAGGCATTACTTTCCCCAATTTTAAGTTGTATTACAAAGCAACAGTTATAAAAACAGCATGGTATTGGAATAAAAACAGACCCTCAGATCAGTGGAATAGGCTTGAGTACTCAGAGAAGGTTCCTCAGACATATAACCACCTTGTTTTTGATAAAGGAGCAAGAAATCCTAAATGGAGCAGGGAAAGCCTATTCAACAAGTGGTGTTGGCACAACTGGTTAGCCACTTGCAAAAAAGTGAACTCAGACCCACAGCTAACACCATGTACAAAGGTAAAATCCAAATGGATTAAAGACCTTGATATCAGAACTGAAACTATAAGGTATATAGAACAACATGTAGGTGAAACACTCCAGGACATTGAGACTAAAGGCATCTTTAAGGAGGAGACGGCACTTTCCAAGCAAGTGGAAGCAGAGATAAACAGATGGGACTATATTAAGCTGAAAAGCTTCTGCATCTCAAAGGAAATAGTGCCCAGAATACAAAGGCCACCCACTGAGTGGGAGAAATTATTCACCCAATACACATCAGATAAAGGGCTAATATCCAAAATTTACAAGGTACTGACAGAACTATACAAGAAAAAAACAACCCCATCAAAAAATGGGGAGAAGAAATGAACAGACACTTTGAAAAAGAAGAAAGGCAAATGGCCAAAAGGCACATGAAAAGATGTTCAACATCACTAATCGTCAGGGAGATGCAAATCAAAACTACTATGAGGTACCACCTCACGCCACTGAGATTGGCACACATCACAAAAAAGGAAAACAAGCAGTGCTGGCGGGGATGTGGAGAGAAAGGAACTCTTTTTCACTGCTGGTGGGAATGCCGTCTAGTACAACCTTTATGGAAAGCGATATGGAGATTCCTTCACAAACTGGAAATTGAGCTTCCATACGATCCAGCTATACCACTCCTAGGAATATACCCAAGAAACACAAAAATACAATACAAAAATCCCTTCCTTACTCCTATATTCATTGCAGCGCTATTTACAATAGCCAGACTCTGGAAACAACCAAGATGCCCTTCAACAGATGAGTGGCTGAAGAAACTGTGGTACATATACACAATGGAATACTATGCAGCCATCAGGAGAGATGAAGTCATGAAATTTTCCAATACATGGATGTACATGGAATCTATTATGCTGAGTGAAGTAAGTCAGAGGGAGAGAGAAAGACGCAGAATGGTTTCACTCATCTATGGGCTTTAAGAAAAATGAAGGACATTTTTAACAGTATCTCAGAGACAAGAGAGATGAGGGCTGGTAGGTGCAGCTCAGGACATGCAGCTCATCACATAGAGTGATGAGTGCAGTTGCAGAGATGACTACACTGAAAACTATCATAAAATGTGAATGAATGAGGGAAGTAGAAAGCCTGTCTCGAGTACAGGTGTAGGGGGGTAGGGAGGAGGGAGATCTGGGAAATTGGTGGTGGGAATGTTGCACCAGTGAAGGGGGGTGCTCTTTACATGACTGTAATCATACAACTATAATCATGTTTGTAATCACGGTGTTTAAATAAAGATAAAAAAATAAAAAAAATAAAAAAAAGAAATTTTATTAGTTTCATACAGTGAGCTGCTACTTTGTAGTAAAAAGTAATATTTTACTAATACATGAAACAGCAGAATCTTAAAAACATGTTCCACAAAATGAATCAAATAAAACTATCGAAAAGAAATTAAAACTGCTCCTGAATGGGTTACAATATTGGGGTTTCGACTGGAAACTGAAGTGATAAAAACATATATTTTGTTTAGTGTATACATATATGTGTGCGCATCCAATTACAAAAACTCATTAAATTGAACATGTGCATTTTACTATAAGTGAATCATACCTCAACAAGCAGAACACACATATAAACATATTCATATATGTGACTCATATCCCACAAAGACACGCTAGAGCAGTCTTAATTTTTGGTGTGGGAGGTGAATTCTAAGACTCTAATCAAATAAAAACAGAATTCATTGAAAAATAGACCTAGAATGCACTGGTCTCTGTTTCCAGTTACCATCACTTCTCAGGAGAGCTTCTGGGCATCCTGCTATGGTGAGTGATGTCCATCTGAGGATGGACACTGAGTATGGTAAAAAGACATAGTTACTTCAGCTGTCAAAACTCGCTCTAGTTTCCATTCTCACCTTGTGGGGTTGCAGGCACTACATTGTCTAAGTTCACATATTTTCCTCATCTCTCTCTAATTCCTGAGTAATTGTGCAATTTAGTAAAAAACCTTTCTTTCTCCTGCTTCCTCTCACCACTGGGGCTTTTTCAGATAATTTAATTATGGGAAAATTCATTTCTTTTCCCTCTTTCTTAATGGGCAGAATATCCTTTATTTAAAAATACATCCATTTTTAATGCCTTCTGCTTCTATCTTTCTCTACATCTCAACCCAGTTTCACAAGTGATTTTTAAAATTATATTATCCCTGTGCTTCTCAAATTTGAATGCATGAATCACCTATGGAAGTTATTAAAATTCCAATTCTGAGTCAATAACTCTAGGGGCAGGTCCAAGATTCTGTATTTTTTATTAGTATAATTTTTATTTTAATCATAGTGACTTACATATCATTCACAGTAATATTCCAGGTACATATTAACATTGAATCAGGGGAATTCCCACCACTGAGTTGTCCTCCCTCCACCTCCACTCCCATCCTGCCTCCCATATCCTCCACTCTCATCCCCGGGGCTGCTAGAATGAGTGGTCCCATCTGTGTCTAGTTTATTATTTAGTGATCTATAACTGTTTGGTCTTGGTACCTCCATTACTTCCCCCTCTAATTGGGAAGCAGGACTAGATAGTTCAAGTTATGTGGTTTTGTTTGAGGAAGAGAAAAGTAATAAAATGGGGTAAAAATCAACTATGCCAACAATGGGCAGAGTCCTTCTAGAGGCTCTCCTCCTTGGTTTGAAAGACGAAGGGGAAAAAAGAAGGTGAAACACCACAACAGTTCAAAAATAAGTATCAAATAAAATATCCAGTGACCACTGCAGCAATAAAGGTATGCACCACATAATTGCCATGGTCATGAGGTAGAAAACATGACAGAGCACAAAAAGAAAGAAAAGAAGAAAGAAAAAGTAAATATATAAATTAAAAAATGGACAACTACTTCTACTTCAATATCCACCCCCAAAACAAAGAAATTGACAAAAACTAGATAAAAAAGAAAAAAAGAAAAAAGAAACAAAAAGATTATTTTGTGCTTTTTGTCTCTTTTTTTTTCTCCCTCCTGCATAGGCACAGTAAATATTGGGGTCATTCGAAAAGGGAATCCCCTTGGCCTAAGAGATACAGGGTTTCTCCACCCTTGGAATATATTGTCATGGGATTATCTATAGACTCCTTTCAAGTTCATTTACTCTCTCCTTGGTGCTTTTGTGGTGTATGGGAAGACTTCTGCTCTGATCTGGATGATAAAAACAGATATCTATAGAGATCTCAGTCTGTGCACAGGTCAAGGAGTGGAACTTACGATGAAGTCTTTCTTTGTGATTTTAAAATTTCTGTTTCCTCAGTGTCATTTTATCTGTCTTCTGTGGTTGGTGGTCTTGGTCCTGGCGCTGAACCTCGAATGGAGCCTGGAATAGCGTCTTTCATTATGTTTCCAGAAGACCCATTCAGTTGCAATTGCCTCAGTCAGGTCTATGGAATTAAAGGTCATGGTTGTTGTGCAGGTCGTAGAACAAACCCTAGACTAGGGCTTTCTTGTTGGTCCCAGAATACATACTGCCCAGTCATGGTTCATTCAGCCAGTCATCTGTAGATAACGTTCTTGGCTTTTGCACTTTGTGACAAGTTTTCTGATTTTGTTTTATCATTAGATGGTGAGGTAGGATAACCTGTTCTTATGTCCATTTGTTCCCAATTTCCTGGTTGTCAGAATATCATATTAGAACTGGCACATGTTGGTGTTCGAGCAGTGTTCAGGATGTCCCAGATGGGATTTGGTTCCTGTAGCTGTTGTGAAGAACTGTGTCATTTCTATGTCTGGGGTTCAGGGTTCAAGGCTGGACAGTTGGTGTCTAATCTCCTGGAGTCTAAGATGGGTCCACATGACATATTTTCAAGGTGGGAGGTTCCCCAGTATTGTAAATAAGTATAGTTCTTATCCCTAGTAGGTAAGAGCTTGTTTATATATGTGAGATTTCCCCTTTTTTAGTGTGCCTTTGCAGGAAGAAATGGTGCTTCATTATATTGCCGATGCATTTGGGGTGAAAAGAGAAGAAAAGAGAAACAAGTCACACACCCAAAAAAGATAACAATAGAAGTAAAAATATATTTGCTCACATATGTATAGAGAAAAATGATTTTAAGTAAAATGAAATAAAAAATAAATAAAGAGGTGGTGTTATACAGGTCTTATACTTATGATGGAAGTATGGATTTCCCCATTGTCTTTTGAGATTTTCTTGTGGGGTGTGGGTTCCCAGGTGCCTTTTCATCGCAAACCCTGCCCTTCTTGAGATTGGTAAAAGATTTGAGGAAGGGGGGGGGGTCTTGGGTAGAGTTCTTGCATTGGAAGTCCTTTTAGGGCTCAGTCTGGTATCCAGCAACAGTTCATGTTAGGAAGAGTTGGTAGGGAGGGCCACACAGCATGAGTCAGCAGGGGTGTTGGTTGTCTTTTCCTGCCAGGGATGAAGTGTGGGTTTGAGTGGATGTCTTTTCACTTGGGTGCTGGGTACTGGTTCGTTGGGGTAGGAGGTCAGTCTTGATGCCTAATAGATTAAGAACTGAGGGTGAAGAGTTTTAATAAGGTGGGAAATCTGGATGGGATTGAGGGGTGAAGGGATAGTCGGATTCCTAGAAGGGGGAAAGGGGAAAGTATATGGAAGGGGCAGAAAGGAAGAAAAGAGAAAATAAGATTAAATAGTAAAAGAGAGAAAAAAGAAGTAGTGAGAAGAGAGGAGAGAAGAGCACTGGCATGTTATTTTGCTTGAATATGTTCAATGAGTAGGCCCCATAGTATAAGTCTGTAGGTCACAGTTTCTGCTTCGGTGGTCTGGCTGGTCACATGCTTCAGGTCCTAAAAGAAGGTATAACCTAGAGATAAAAGGTATGTTAAAGAGTTTTATTGAGACAATTTCATAACGCAACCTGGGTATGGTATCTCGTGTGGCTTAGCTCCAAGATGTCATCTTAGGTTGTCCGTCCTTTATATCCAAGAATGCCTGTGGACAGAAAAGCTGAGAGGTTACTTTAAATATATTAAGCTTAAGGCATTAACACCTATTATTTTGAAATGCTTCCATTGGAGTCAGTGATTTCCCATGGTATTCTTTACCTGTAATCTTGTATAAGATCCCTAAGAGATTATTATAGGTCTTTGTAGTAACAGGCTGACTACATACCTGCTCTCTCTATGCTGCTGCTTTGTTGCTGGTTTCTTTATGGTATAATGTGTGGTCAAGAGTTTATGTTGTTCCTCTTTCATGTGTTTTGGGCACTACTGCCCTGTATATGTGTGATGTTACAGTGTTTGGAGTTTCTACCCTGTTAGACCCTGCTATTTGATCTTTGAATATTAGCTGTATATAAGGTGTATGTTCTGGGTGCTTTAGAATAGTGCTATCATTCTGTACTTATCTTTCATCTTCTGGCTAACTTTGTTTAACATAATATGTTCTAGGTCTATCCACGTTGCTGCAAAGTCTGTAATTTAATCATTTCTGACTGTCATGTAGTATTTCATTGTGTATTGATTCCACATCTTAAAGATCCACTCATCTGTTGGACATCGAGGTTAGTTCCTAGACTTGGCTATTATACTGAGTGCTGCGATAAATAGTGGGGTACACACATATTTTGGGATGAATGTCCTTCCGACTTGGGGGTAGATACCTAGGAGAGCAATTGCTGGATCAAATAGCAGCTCGATCCTGAGTTCCTTGAGTACTCTCCAGACTGTTTTTCATAAGGGTTGGACTAAGGGGCATTTCCACCAGCAGTGGATGAGAGTGCCTTTCATACCACATCCCCACCAACAAAGATTGTTTCCATTAGTTTTTATGTGAGCCATCCTCACCGGTGTAAGGTGGTACCTTATTTTTGTCTTGATTTGTATTTCTCTAATGATGAGTGAAGGTGAACATGTTTTCATGTGTATGTTGGCCATCTTTCCATCTTGTTTGGTGAAGTGTCTATTCATTTCATCTCCCCATTTTTCTATGGCTTTATTTGGTTTTGTGGAGTTCATCTTTCTCAGTGCTTTGTATATTCTGGATATCAGCCCTTTATCTGACATGTTGAGTGCAAAGATTTTTTCCCATTTAGTTAACTGTCTTCTTCTGTTAAGTATGGTTTCTTTTGCCATGCAGAAGCTTTTTAGTTTGGTGTTTATGTTTGATGCTAAAGTTCTTGCCATTGGCAATCTAGCATCAAAGACTTTTTTGATATATAGGTCTTTGAGTGTTCTGACTATTTTTTTCTCAATAAACTTTATAGTTTAAATGGTCTTTGATCCATGTTGAGTTGACTTTTATATATGGGGTGAGGTATGGGTCAATTTTCAATTTCTTACAGGTGGTTTTCCAGTTGTACCAACACCATTTGTTGAAGACTTTCTTTGTCCCATTTCAAGTTCTTGGCTCTTTTGTCAAATATTAGTTGACTGTATATCTGGGGACATACCATAATTTCTGGAGTATAAGACGACTTTTGAAACAAAAAAAAAAAGTCAACCAAAAATTGGGGATCGTCTTATACTCTGAGTATATCCTGAAACATGTTTCAATATGCCGCTAAACAAAAATTGTCTGAATATTGCCACAAAACAAATTTTCCAACTCGATCCTGCACCAATCACTGCAAGACTGCTCGGACCGCCTCTCTAACTCACCCAATCCAAGCAGGCTTTTTATGCATGCAAATTAGACAATGTTCTGGACCTGAATCTACACTGTAAAAAGCCTGCTCAGATTGGCCAGAGCCTGAGAGGCAGTCTATTACAGTCTAACCTTTGAACCTTTGCTTGTTGTGATTGGCTCACTGTGGTACATACTGCTGCAGCACAGGAACGTTCTGTCTGATACAGCGAATATAGGCCTAAACCTATGTTTTAACTGCAAAATTATACGCCCAGTCGTCTTATATGCTGGCAAATATGGTATGTCTGGAAATTCTGTTCTAACTCACTGGTCTGAGACTCTGTCCTTGTACCAGTACAATGCTGTTTTGATCACTATGGCTTTATAGTATAGCTTCAGGTTAGATAGCAAGATGCCACCCAGCTTTTTGTTTTTTAGTATGTGTTTGACTATCCTGGGTCTTTTGTGGTTCCAGATGAATTTTATGATTGATTGTTCTGTCTTTAAAGAATGATGTCTGAATTTGGATGTGGATTGCATTAAATCTATATAGGAGTTTGGGTAGGATAGTCATTTTGACTATGTTAATTCTACCTACCCATAAGTATAGGATGTTCTTCCATTTCTTAGATCCTCTTCAATTTCTTTCTGAAGTGTTTTGAAGTTTCCCTGGTATAAGTCCTTCACTTCCCTTGTAAGGTTGATTCCTAGGTACTTAATGTTTTTTGTTACTATTTTAAATGGAGTTGAATTCTTAATCTCTCTCTCCTCTACTTCATTATTTGTATAGAGAAATGCTACTGTCTTTTGTGTATTGACTTTGTAGCCAGCCACTTTGCTGTATTGGTTGTTTCTAGAAGTTTTACTGTGGACTCTTTAGGGTTTTCTATGTATATCATCATATCATCTGCAAAAAGAGATAGTTTGAGTTCCCTTTCCTAATTTGGATTCCTTTGATTACCTTCTTTTGTCGGATTGCTATTGCTAGGACTTCTAAGATTATATTGAATAAGAGTGGAGAGAGTGGCTTCCTGGGAGCCGGGAGTCTCGGCCAGCATGGGATTTGGCAGACCTCTGTTGTGCCAAAGGCCTTTTAACCTGGCTTAGGGCCGGGGCGTGGGACTTGGGTCACTCCAGCACCCCTCTACCTCTTTCCTCCGGAGCTCCAGGGCTTCCCCTGGGCCACATGCCTGGGCAAGCCAGCAAGGTGGGTTCCTGGGAGGAGCTAATGGGTACCCTAGGCTTTCCCCACTCCCAAGCCGGCTCCAGAGGGAGGCTTAGGGTGCAGGCTTTGAACTGTTGGCCTTCCGGCTCGAGAAGGATCTCCTTCCTTCCTGGGAGCCAGGAGTCTCGGCCAGCATGGGTTTTGGCAGACCTCCATTGTGCCAAAGGCCTTTTTTACACTTGGAGGAGCTTAACTGGGGGTGGCAGATAGTTGCTCGGCTGTACTCAGGCAGTCACTGGTAATTTCATACCAGTCTACATGTTCCAAACCGTGCGGGGGCTAGTGCCCCTGCATGCACAATATATATTAATAGTACTCCATATCCTTAAGATATGTTTTTATGTATGCAGAATGTCCATTTTGTATTCTGCTCTTTATCACATCCCTACAAAACTCATTTTTACTCTTTAGCTCTCTCACCCCAAACTATTATTACTCCACATTTACCCTTTTTAACTTCAGCACTGCACCATCCAAAATCACAGACCAACGTGGCGCACTGGATTTAACACCCACCTAACTATTTCAAAAGCATAAAACTGCAAATATGCCCTTTGAATTTTTATATCTATTTTCTTTGACAGCTATATCTCTTACTTAATATTCTCTTATATAGTGACAATTTCCCCTACTTTTTATCTTTTCTTCTCTTTGTGAACTGATCAATAAGGAATTTGGTGAAAGATTCGCTCAGTTTATCGCTTATGTATGAAACAAGTCACGGGGATTGTAGGACTTGTTCTTGCAGTCCCTACATGTACCAATAATGCCATGTGACATTATTCCTGGTTTGCATAAGCACATTAAAATGGTGAAATTCTATACATACAAATAAGTTCGTATCTAATACAGATGGGAACACACAAAAAGTGCAATTGGACCTTACACCCTGAACATTGACATAATGACCTGGCACAGGCCTCAGAAGAATGGGCATAATCCATTCACCCTGAACTAGGGAAGCCACCTACGAAACATCCAACATTGTACAGTGGTCCTAAAACTTTTTAAACAGGGGGCCAGTTCACTGTCCCTCAGACTGTTGAAGGACCGGACTATAGTGAAAATAAAAACTATGAACAAATTCCTATGCACACTGCATATATCTTACTTTGAAGTGAAGAAACAAAATGGGAGCAAATACAATATGTGGCCCGCGGGCCGTAGTTTGAAGACCCCTGGTCTATAACATCACTTGGAAGCAATCCTCAACCAGGGAAGACCCTACCACTGCTCTGACATCGACCTACTCAAAAGCGACTTCCCTTAACACTGAGAAGACTTAACAACAATAATGTCCTACTTACTGGACAGGGCTCTCTGCATTGCCCTTTAATTGTGAGGTGAAACTAGAGGACGCTTGACACCAGCCTGACTTCAATGAAGGATATGCAGATTCCAGGATCTTTTGCCAATAACAGAGACTGTTTGAAAAATAAAACCGTATTGGCACTACAGACAAGGGCTTGGATTAGACAAACTTTTCGGCTGGAACCTAGAGCTGGTCTTATGCCAGGAAACTTCAGGGGTAGAGTCTCCTTGTATTTATGCCAAGGCTTTTCCTTTCCATGTCACCCATATTTTGGTGGGCCTATGCACACAATAATTGCCACTCTAACACCGTTTTTACTTTGCTCCTTTGACTCTAAACCTTAATAAAAAACCTACTTAAACTTTTGAGGTTAACAAACTAATATGCATATGCATGGAAATGTAAAAAATACTATGCCTTCAATATTTCAGGAGTTACACAAATATCATGGCTTTAAATTGCTTTGTGTACCACAAAGAAATGTTATAATGTATATCTGGAGACTTGAGAGACAAAGTAATTGTACATGGGTTCTGTTTTATTTCTTCTTAATATTCCTTGACTTTATGTTCAAAATTAAGGTGTCAGCAAGGGGATTTCTTCTGAGAACTCTGTTTATTGGTGATTGTCCTTCCACGATAACTTACCTTGTTCTCTTTCTTTGCATCATTGTTCTCATAATCAAAATAATTAATTAGTTAATTAATTAAAAAATCGCATTTGTATGAAAAAATCTCATTAAACATTCGCATACCCCAAACAGTTCTGTTCAAGGTATGAAAAAAAGTGGAGAGTGGACATCCTTGCCTAGTTCCTGACCTTAGTGGACATGCTTTCAATTTTTTGCCATTGAGGATAATGTTGGCTGTGCTTTTCATAGATAGCTGTAACTATCTTGAGGAAGGTTCCTTCTAACCCTATTTTGCTGAGTGTTTTCAACATGAATAGGTGTTGAATTTTGTCAAACACCTTCTCTGCATTGATTGATATGATCATGTGGTTTTTGTTTTTCTTGTTGTTGATGTGGTGTATGATGTTGATTGATTTAAGTATGTTGAACCAACCTTGCATCCCTGGGATGAAACCCACTTGGTCATGGTGTATAATCTTTCTGATGTAGTGCTGAATTCGGTTTGCTTAAATTTTGTTGAGAATTTTTGCATCTATGTTCATTAGTGAGATTGGTCTGTAGTTTTCTTTCTTGGTGCTGTCTTTGCCATATTTGGGAATGAGTGTGATATTAGCCTCATAGAAGGAGTTGGGGAGGGTTCCTGTTTTATTAATGGTTTGGAAGAGCCTATGGATCAATGGTAGTAAGTCTTCTCAGAATGTTTAATAGAATTCACCTGTAAAACCATATGCACCTTGACTTTTGTTCTTAAGAAGTTTCTTAATTACACCTTCTATTTCCTCTGAAGTGATTGGCCTGTTTAGGTTTTCTAGATTTTCATTTTCCAGTTTCGGAAGCTGGTATTGTTCCAAGAATCTGTCAATTTCTACTGGGTTTTCTAGCCTAACTGAGTATAGTTGTTCATAATATGACCTCGTGATATATTGTATTTCTTGGTATTCTGTTGTAATCTCTCCCCTTTTTTGTGATCCTATTAATTTGGGTGTTTTCCCTCTTTTTTTGGTGAGTCTTGATTTGTCTATCTTGTTTATTTTTTTCAAAAAACCAACTTCTCGACTCATTGATTTTTTGTATTGTTTTCTTGGTTTCTATGTTGTTTATTTCTGCTCTGGTTTTTTATTATTTCTTGACTTTTGGTTGTGGTTGGATTTCTTTGCTGCAGTTGTTCCAGTTCCTTAAGGTGATCCTTTAAATTGTTGATTTTTTCATTTTCCTCTTTTATGACATAAGCCTGTATTGCTATGAGTTTCCCCCTAATTACTGCTTTTGCTGTGTCCCACAAATTTTGATAAGTTGTTTCTTTATTATCGTTTGTCTCAAGGAATCTTTTTATTTTTTCCTTGAGTTGCTCTTTGATCCAGCTGTTGTTGAGCAGCATGTTGTTTAATCTTCAGTGTTTTATTTTCTCCATTACTTCTTCTTACAGTCAATTTTGACCTCTGTTGCATAATGATCTAATAGGGTGCTTCTGGTGATCCTTACACTTGTGGTTTTATATAAGTTAGATTTATATCCTAAGGCATGGTCTATTCTGGAGAAGGTTCCATGTGGGCTTGAGAAGAATGTGTATTCTGCTTTTTGGGGGTGAAGGGCCCTATATAAGTCTACTAGCCCTAGAACTTCTAATTTTTCATTTAGGGCTCTTATTACTTTGCTATTTTTCTGCCTGATGGATCTATTCAGTGGTGATAGTGGAGTATTCAGATCTCCTACTACTATCACATTTTCCTTCATGTGTTTCTCCAGGTTTGTGAGTAATTGCCTCACATATTTTGCTGAGTCTACATTAGGTGCATAAATATTGACCAGGGTTAGTACTTCTTGGTCTATTGTTCCCATAATCAGTATGTAGTGACCCTCCTTGTCTCTGATCACTTTCTTGAGGTTGAATGCAATTTGGTCTGATATTAGGATGACAGTCCCTGCTCTTTTTGTTTTCCATTGACCTGAATAATAGATTTCCATCCTTTTATTCTAAGTCTGTGCCTGTCCTGCATTAGTAGGTGTGTTTCTTGCAAGGAGCAGAAGTCTGTTTTATGTTTTCTAATACAGTTCTCTAGTATATGTCTTTTAATGGGAGAGTGTAGATCATTAACATTTAGGGAGATTATTGACAGAGAGGGCTGTTGTGTAGTTGTGTTGTGTAGGGTTGCTGTTGTTGTTATAATCAGAGATTTGGGTTGTGTAATTCATCTATAAGTAGGTAATTTAATATCAATTTGTTTGCGCAAATACTGCAAGATCGTTTTTATTTGAGAATGTTTTTAGTCTTCCCTCCCATATGAATGAGAGTTTTGCTGAGTATTGGACCCTAGGTTGGAAATGTTTTCATTCAGTCGTTTAAATATGTAATTCCACTGTCTTCTTGCTTGAATTGTTTCAAATGGGAGATCTAGTTTGATTCTTATGTCCCTTCCTTTGTACTTGAGGTTTTTTTATCTTCTCCTTATTGCTCTAAAGAGTTCATCTTTCTCTCTCTCTTTTTTTTGCCATTTGGATTACTATATGTCTTGGTGTTAGCTTATTAGGGTCTATTTTATTAGAGACTTTTTTATTTTCTGGAATTGCATTGAAGCCTCTTTCCAGAGGGTTGGAAAATTTTCTGCTATTATGGTTTCCCTGACCACTTGTTATTCCCCTTTCCCTATTTCCTCCCCTTCTGGTATATCTACAATTCTTAGATTATTTATTTTGTCTTTGTTTATTAAATACTGGACTTTCTTTTCCAGTAATTTGCCTTTTATTTCTTTGTTGGCTTCCTGGTTGTTTTTGATTGCGGTTTTTCTTCGAGTTTTTCTATGCACTTCTCCAACTGTGAGATTCTGCTCGTATGGCTTTTTACATTGTTTATTATTTCTTTAAATTCCATTTGTATGGAATCTCTCATATTCTGTAGCAGCTCTTCTCTAAGTTGATTGATTTTTCATCATGGTTTTCTTGTACTCGCTTGCTAGTGCTTCTTTCACACCATTTACCATGATTTACATTTCTTTTCTCATGGCTGTTTTTAGAACTTCATCTCTTGGATCTGTTCGTTTTGGTGAACTTGGAAACTTGTTTGGGTTTCCTTCCGTATCTCTAGATGTTAGGATCTCCCTTGGTTTAGCCATATTTCTTTGCAATTCTTGGTGTTGCCTGGTTTGCAGGGCCTTTTGATTATAGCTCGCTTTTGCCACCTGTCTAGTTTGATGCAGGTATTTCTGGCTTGTTTGGTATTTTGCGTCCAATTTTATGAGCTCTGAATTATTTAAGAAATTTGGGTGTTGGGTCTGAGCTGGCTAGACCTATATGTTGTGTTAGGCTAATGCGTTTGCACAGTATGTGGGGTCGGCGTGGGTGGGCAGGGCTTCCTTACCCGGTGCAGGTAGGGGAAACCAGGCAGAGGGGTGCTTGCGCGGTTCCCAGGTTGGCGTGGGTGGGCGGGGCTTCCCTACCTGGTGCAGGTGGGGGAAACCAGGCAGAGGGATGCTCCTGCCGTTTGCAGGGTCAGCATGGGTGGGCAGGGCTTCCCTACTTGGTGCAAGATTCTGCATTTTTAAGAAGTTTCTGTGTGATGTTGATGGGTTGGCCTGAGAAATTCACATTAAGTCGAAGACTTTCTGCAATATTCTAGCAGTGCAGTGGATGCTGTCTCCTCTTCTCATTTGTAGGGGATGGTTAAGTTAAATGCAAAAGTGTCAAGAAAGATTAAGGGGAAAGCAAGTCCAGCTCTCTCTTTTCTCTTTCCTTTTCTCCATCAGTGCTTGTCCTTTGTGTGTCTTCTTTAATGTATCAAATGGCTCTGTTTTCATAAGAGCCTTACACACCCACCTCCAGTGACAGCTGCCTTCTAAAGATGTATCTGAGAAGGATGGAAAGATTACTCATTGAAGTCACGATTTGCTCCATCCCACATTGCAGATGGGAAAACTGAGGTATGAAGGATCCTATGAATGATAGCTAACTGCAATGTGAAGTGCTATTGTTTATGACAGTATTATGTGATATCATAATGATGTGTATTGGCTAGAACTTTTCTACCATATTATTCATTAAAATAAAACAACTCCTTCCATAGAGTTCAGAAATTAAATTTGGAATAAAGTTATAATCTAGGAGGGTTCTAAATGGCATGGCAGTCTCTTTCTCTTTATTTCATATCATCAAGATCACTTTCTCTGATTGATTGTCATGGACCAAGACAACAAAAGACAAGAAAAGAAAATTTCTGCACTTGTTCTGTGTTGACAATGTCTACCTTCACTCACTGGGCCTTCTCATGATGCTGAAGTCAACAAAATGCTAAAATGGACAGTGGCTATTTTTTTTCTGAGTAACACAGAGGTGACAAGCAAGAAGCCTGAAAAAGTCTATAGTCAAAGCCTACGATATGAGGTTCTAAAAGTTGCATAGCAGACTGACTGCTTTTATCTATTATAGGAGTACTTTTAGGATAAGAGATAAAAATTCATCTCTGGTCCCTAAACTTTCCCCAAAATGCATCTAGACTATAACTATAAAATCAAGAGATTATTTTGAAATTGCAAACAATGCTTATCATGTAACAAGTAGTAAAAGTTAGAAACCAACATTATATAACTGAAAATGTACAAATTATTAGGCCTTCTTTTCTAAAGTGCATTAATGCCTTCTCTTTGTACAGGGGACTAAGATATACCAAGGCCATAATTGTTGAAGCCAGCAGCTCTCACAAAATGATGGCTGCATCAATTTCCCAAGTCCAAGTACCTCTATTTGGTTCTAAATAACCTTAGTAATAATTTTTCTCTTACTAAATGTTGGATTTACTTCCCTGTTGTACTTATTTCCATTAACACTGTTTCTCTTCCCAAACACATGCTGAACCAGTGGAAGGAAGCCTTATATAATTCTTGAAAATACCAAGAATAATAGGTTCATTGCTTATCCTGAAGGGGAAACAGTGAAACAAATGAAGAAATAATGAAACATTGAGAGAGTAGTTGCCAAGCTGTTGTTATTCCATGTTAGAGATGACTTGACTTTTTTCAGTGACCTTCCCGGAAGTAGTCACAGGGGATGTTCCTGGGGCAATGGAAGGACTATAGATGAGAATCATATGAGCTCAGACTGAGAGAAGAGTGGGAGATCATAGGTCAAGAAGATACAGAAGGACATTTGGGCAGTGGGAGGACAACATGAACAAAGCTGACATATTACATATACTGCTCAGGACTTGGTGTGAGGACAGGAGCTTTGGATAAAGCATATGATTTCTTGCATTGACAGACTTGACCATTTATGCAGTGACTTCAAGTGCACTTTGTTACTGCCCATCCATTTAGCAGAGAGCTAATTACCTGCCAGCTGAAAGGAGGGAGATTTAGGACACACCTAGGAAGAGCTAATCTAGAAAGAATGTTAATCAAAGCCATTCTGAGAGAGTGATTAAAATTTCTGATGCTTCCTACAAGCCTCCAACTTCTCCAGAATTTTCAATGCAATTATTATCTCTTTCTTTGGAACAAGCAGCTCTTCTCAAATGCTTCCTCAGAAGCCCTGACATTTCTGAATCAGAGTCTGCACTCTGGCTGTCTGAAGTAGCCTGTCAGCTCCTCCTGCATCTCCAGCAGTGATCTGGCTGTGCCTAGTGGGGATCTTTGTGTTAGACTTCAGCTTCCGACACTCCTCCACGGGACCTTCAGACACCTCTGTGATGTCACATGATCACTCTCTGAGTTCCTGGGGTCACTCATCTGCCTTAGAAAGGCAGAATTTTCTAGAACAGTTTGTGTGCAGGGCTGGCAAAGAGCTCAGTAGGAAAGAATCTTCTTTGTAAGAGTTGATTCCCAGCATTGTCTTAGTGCTGAGTGAGATCCTGTAAACTCTGCTGTCTGAAGCAATATTTATGCACATGTTCGTATGAGCATGCATACAATCTGCTTTCATGGAAAAAACATCCACAGTAAAACAAGGTGCATTCACATATGTGTATGCGCATGTATATAATCCTTTCTCATGGAAAAAGCATCCACCGAAGGAAGGATCCTGTTTCTCTCATGCCTATTTCTATTTCATACCCTTAAATGACTTGTTACAGGTGATTTTTTTTTCTCTACCTGGAGATCCAGCTTCAGAGAATCTGAAGCTAGCTCTAAAAATCATGGTGATTCACATGTAAATTAATCTGAGAATCTTCCTAATGCCGTTTAGAAACCGCTTGTAATGAATGTCTGAATTTCTTCAATCAAGTGTTTAAATTTTCCTGCCAACAGACCTGGACTCAGTATCTGAGGTATGGTGAAAATCAGTCATATCTAAAACCTCATCAAGTTCACCAACCATGGCTCAATCATGGAGGTGAGAATATTTTAATTATCTTTCCAACCCTATTTGTTAACCAACTCTTCTTTCCCATCAGTTCTCTGACATACAACTATGTCACCCAAGAGCTACTAAGTCCTTACCTATGTGGAAACAGCTCAGTCACAGAAGGATGCTCTGAGCCTTCTCGAGGAACCTAAAAGTGCTTGAAAGCCATTCCTCTCTTTGTCAACCCCAGCTGCTCTGGATCTGCCATCACAGATAGAACAAAAGAAGCTTGAAAACCATTTCCAGCCTGGATAATGAAAGATTCTTCCAAAATCACCGCCTAGATGAAAAGTAACTCACAAACAGGGAGTCTCATTATTTTGCCACCACAGCCAGCAGGAAACTCCTGTCAAGTGGGATCAAACTCTTTGGGAATATTTTGAAAAGCTGATGGCAATAAGGGTCTCAGTCACACTTCCATCACAGCTCAACTCAGCATGTAGGGAAAGCTCTCTTGGAAAGAATTAGTCATTTTCAGACACACACCCATAGACACACACAATCGATAGCAATAGTTCTGCCATTTTCATTGTAGTGCTAAAGCTACATCCACTTTTCTGGCTTCTAAGCAGCAAAAGGAAACCATCCGGGCTTTTTCTAAATTAGGTTTCTGGTGTTGTTGAAAAAATACTGCACATAGATCCCCCTGGCCCTCCCCACTAAGAACCTAAATGAAGCTCTAATTGCCAACCTCATGGTCTTGGCCCTGTGCCTGATGGAAGCTGAATCATCTGTCAGATATCCCTCTTCAGCCCCCTGTTTCCCCTGTCACTTACACAGCTCTAGTCTGCAAGGACAGTTCTGCTATAATATTTGCTTTAGTGCTGGCACTTTTTTCAGCTAAGTAAGGGGAACACATTCCCCCTTTAGAGACAGCTCTGACCTTCCAAAGTTTCCTCTTCTCTCTCATCTGTTAGGAAAAGAAGCCTGGCTATACTTTAGAAGTGGAAGAAGATAATGTGCTTAATAATTGGGTAATGAAGGCCATGTCTTCCTTATAAGATACAAAGTTGAGAACTATTTCTCTAAGAAGCACTGGTTTGTTGCTATGAGCAACAGTAGTATCTAGAAAAGGGAGTTCAAACTTTGAATCAGATGGTAGGAAGTGAAGGAATGTCCTTTGGAGAATGCTATCCAGAGCAAAAGTACATCAAGTGTTTACCTTGATGTGGTCAACCCCATGTTCAATCCCAAAACCCCTTCAGGAGTGATCTCTCAGTTCAAATCCAGGAGTAAGCCCTGAACAAGGCTAGGTGTGCCCCCCCCCAAAAAGGTATCTTTTGGAAAGCAAAAAGAAAAGTTGAATAAACTGACCATCTTTAATCCATGTTATTCTTTCCCCTTTATCATTCTATCACTTTTTATCCTTTACTTGAATTTTTTTCTGAGGCTTTTGTAAAGTCCCATGAGGGAAATGTGATTAAATATAGAGACTGAGGGAGGGTTTTGTGTGTGTGTGTGTGTGTGTGTGTGTGTGTGTGTGTGTTGTGAGGAAACTATGATTACCTAGACCATAAATTTTTGTTGTTTTTGGCTTTGGGCCACACCCAACCAACTTTATGGTTATTTTTGGTTCTGCACTCAGGAATCACTCCTGGTAGAGCTGATGGGACTATATGGAGTGCTGAGGATTGAACCTAGGCAAGTACCTTATCTGATATACTATCTCTCCAGTCCAATGACCATAAAGTTTGAACCCCTTTGTCCATATAATCTTAACCATAATAAATTCTAAAATAAAGTAAAACATGAAGATGAGTAGGAGTGGAAATGTGTGCATTATCTACAGAGTACACTGTCAAAAAAAATCACAAATAGTTGCACAGATTAATTCATTTAATGAATCACTGACAAGAAGAATGCTATTACAACACAATAAACTTAGTATTTTCAATTCTCCTATATCTCTCATCCTCCATGTCCAAGAGAATGCTCCTCTTTAATATCTTTAATATCAAGCTTGTCCACTAATCTCCATTCCTACTGCTACTAATCTAGTTTAATGTGACCATTGCGACCACTACCTCCTTCTAATTAGGTATACTCTCTAATCCAGTAGACTCCCTTCAAGTAGATTAGGTATTCTTTTATTTGGGCCATAATTCATGTCGTTTTTCTCTGCTTGAAAAATTATAACCATACTTAAAATTCTTTAGTTATCCTAAACTTTAGGGCTTACTTAAAATGTCACCTTCTTAAGGTAGATTTTACTAAGCCTCAGCAGGTAGACAATCTCTGTGCACCCAACACTCGGTCATCTTTGCTGCTATTCTGTATGGTTCAAGAGAAGAGCTGCCTTGGCTACTGATGTAATGCAGCATTTCTAACACTGGAGAAGTAGACAAAATAGAATCAATGAATTTATTTTTGGTAAATAAATGCCACTGCCTCTGCTTTATTCCTACTTAGTGTTGGAGAAACTGCAACTGTAGCTTAGAGGTATTGCAACATAAAATATTCATCTTCTTGAGATTCAGATTAAGTTCCTATCTTTTTCTCTTTTCCTTCCATAAAGTCTATCTATCAAAGGCCTCTTCCTCATTGCATTTTGGTGGAAATATTCACTAGCACCTTCTCCTTACCAGCTCTCTTTTTGAAACAAATACCATATTCAGTCCAAATCTACCACACTAAACCAATGCATAATAGTGTTAGAAAAATATTTTAACATATTAATAAATTAAATATTAAATACAGATTATAGCTGTTTATTTTTGGTCCATAGTAATTGTCCTTAATTTAATAATTATCAAAAAAATATCTAAAATCTGTTATATATAAGTATGCATGTGTGTCTATATGTTTAATGGCATTTGAGATTTCAGGTAAATCTAAACAATATTATACCTTGGGATGATTATAACTTTCTGTATACTCAATATACTATGAATTATGCCTTTCTTAAACAGTCTGTATGGTGGGAACTAGGCACCAGATTCAACTCTATATGACTATTAAACACTATTACCTTTTAAAAAATCACATGTTCATTTTCTACATGAATATAAAGGTGCTCTATATTGTCTTATGTTCGTGATAAAAACAATGTTTCTGAGTTTTGATCATAAATGTTTTAGAGATTACAATGCTTATTCTACTTTATATTTGTATTGTGGTTAGTGGGGATTGAATCATGATGATAACTCATTTAAGAGTTTAAAGAAAATATGAAATATTGTCAAAAATCCAATGACCATCTTTATTGAATTTTTTATTTTAGTCTTCCCATAAACTTGAGTCTGGTATTAAATTAGTGATTTTGTCAAGTATTTATTTGGTAAAGCTTTGACATGCTTTACTACTGAAGATCATTTCTTACTGTGAAGACAATTAAAGAAAAATGAACTTCTCTCCTATTAATAATGTTTGCACCAGATGTTTTTGTTTGTTTGGAGATCAAACACAGCAGTGTTCAGGCTTTTATTTCTGGCTCTGTGATCAGGGATTACTCCTGAAAGTGCGTGCAAGAACCACATGTTGTGCCAATATGCAAGACAAGCACTTACCTGCTCTACTATCTCTTGGGCCCTAAACTAGATACTTTTCACATATATAAAATAAGATATTTGTTTATTTTTCATAAAAATATAAAGCATATGCCACTTCAAAAACTAACAGAAACCAAGAAAAGATGAGTAAACTTTAATATAAATTATTACAGAAAAGAAACTAATTATAAATATGGCAACATGAGGATTATGAATGTAAGTCTTTGTCAAATATTATGGCATATGCAAAGTGTAGAGAAGAGGAATAGAGAACTGTTTGTTCAGCCTAATGTTTATACTTTCAATAAATACAGTGCACCATTTTTGCAATCTATACATGCAACATCAGTGGAATAAAGGAGTCTGGAGGAACTAACTTGCAAAACATTCATACATTCATTCATACATAATGTCAACAAAACACAAATCACACATATGCTCTCTTTTAGCTTTGGTCACACTTTCCCCTTCCCACTAAAAGTGTTATGGAAAGCATTGTCTCTTCAATTCCCCGATCCACTGCTGCTTTTAAAGGACAACAGTCATCTCAACACAGGGTGTTTGTTTCAGTACCACGGACAGAGGCAATATGCTAATGATTTTGGAATTGTTTCTGTTGTAAGAACTAAATTTAAGATTGTACAAGTCACTTTGGCTCAAAACATTATTGTGTAATATCCAACTTTTTATTTCAAACTGAATATTTATAAACTATATTTGCTGAGCCACTTTGGTATTGTATAACCATTCTAACCTGTACTAGAACTGTGCACTTGATAATCATTGTTAACTTTAGGATTGGCATTCTTATTCATCTACAATACCTGCTATATAAAATACATCTTCATGCATCAAAACTTCCTGCATGCACAGGGTTTATTATTTCCTGTTATATTTTACAAGTCACATTTCTAGGGGCTAATCCAGATTATGCTCCAACATAGATAATATATTGATAAAGCTCAATTTTTTTATCTGAGGCTGCAGAGGGATAAGATTATCAAATTAGGAGCCATAGCAATAGCATAGTAGTAGGGCATTCGCCTTGCATGCAGCAAATTCTAGATGGACTCCGGTTCGATTTCTGGCATTCCATACGGTCCCTGAGCCTGCCAAGAGTGACTTCTGGTGCAAAGCCAGGAGTAACCCCTGAGTGCAGCTGATGTGACCCAAAAACCAAAAAAAAGGATTATTAAATCATAAAACAAACAAGGTAACAATATAATAAAAAATAAGAAAAGTCGTAGCATCAATTAATTCTCTCCAGGAGAGATTTTTTTGCAATAGACTATAATTGTTGCCTGAAAATAGAACTTAAATATTTTTTACTAATCTATTTCAATTACCCAGTACAAAGTGATTTTTAAGTGCACTATTAAAATGTCTATAGGAAAACAATATGGATATTTCTTTAAAAACTGAAAATTGAACTCCCATATGATTCAGCCATGCCTCTCCTAGGTATATACACAATATTTTGATAGTGTGTGTAGGAAAATACACAATACAAAAATGTTCTCTGTACCCCTATGTTTATTGTAGCACTATTTATAATAGCCAGAATCTGGAAATAATCCAGGTGCCCAGAAACAGATGAGTGACTAAGGAAACTGTGGTAGTTGTACACAATAAAATACTATGCAGCCATCAGGAAAAATGAAGTTATAAAATTTCTCTCTACAGAGATGGACATAGAAACTATTATGCTGAGTGAAATGAATCAGAGGGAAAGAGATAGATACAGATTAGTCTCATTCATCTGTGGGATTTAAGAAAAATAAAGGATAGTATGGTAATCATACCCAGAGACATAGAGATAAATTTTGGAAGAACCAGCCCATGATATGAAACTTACCACAAAGACTAGTGAGTGCAGTTAGAGAAATAAGTACATCATCAACTATCAATAGTAGTGAGTGATAGAAATAGAATGTCTCAAAGACAGGCAGGGGATGGTGAAGGAGTGAGATGGGGAGCATTGGTGGTGGGAAGGTTGCACTTTTAAAGGGGGTGTACTTTATTATGACTGAAACTCAATTACAAACATGTTAGTAACCATGCTGCTTAAATAAAGGTATTAATAAAAATTGCATATTGTGTCAGCTCATTTATATCAGTCAGGGTGAGAGAGACAAATACAAAAGGATTTCTCTTTTATGTGGAATAGAAAGAAACAGAGTAAAGGGTTAAACGGCCACTGGAAACAGACCCTGAGAGTCAGGAATATGCTAAAAGTGTAGTCTGTTATTATTACTATTCCTAAGAGAGTGCATGAGAGTAGACTTTGATGGAGACTCTGATGGTAAGTGCAGCATTGATGGTAAGTGATGGTAAGTGCAGCATTGGGACATTGCATATATTAAATTTTGTTATAAGATACACTGTAAATCATAGTGAATATATATATAAAATTAAAAATAAATACTGTGTACTTTAGTGTCTCATAAAATTTTTTTTCATTTTAAAAAGAAGTGAGCCAACCCTCGAGTTCACAATTTAATAAAGCAAACAGTTTTACTATGTGAGCATAAGACAGAATGGTTTTGAAATATAGAGCTCTGCACAGGTTATTTGCAGGAGCAGAGCACACAATACAGAACTGGAGTACAAGGAAAGGGAGAAAATATATAGATGTGTGGTTATTTGTGATGAAATCTGAAAGTAGGCTAGTGACTTGGAAAATTTTAACTAACTTCCGATCTCATTTTTATTATATTTAAGATATTGGTTCAAAGGTGGTAAGTTAACTATACTTTGTATTTTTTTTTTTTTTGGTTTTGGGGCCACATCCAACGGTGCTCAGGGGTTACTCCTGGCTGTCTGCTCAGAAATAGCTCCTGGCAGGCACAGGGGACCATATGGGACACCGGGATTCGAACCAACCACCTTTGGTCCTGGATCGGCTCTTGCAAGGCAAACGCTGCTGTGCTATCTCTCCGGGCCCCTATATTTTATATTCCTACAGTAATAAGTTTTATTTATTTTCAAACCAATGTGAAAGGAAGTGTTTTCTGTTTTCTATTTTATTCTTACTTAGCTTTGTTATCCTGTTACAAAACTGTTGTTCTGGTGTCAGGAAGTTTGTTTCTTGAGACCACCACCTATGTAATCTGGCTGGTAGAAACATTCTGGTTCTGGCTTTGCCAATGCTTCATGTGTATTTTTGATAAAAAGACTTATCCATTGCATTTTTCCTGCCTATTTTCTCTTATTCTTTACCTGGAAGCTGTAGGAACCAACTCAGCTATGATCTGATCTTATAGTTTCTCTCTCACCATTACTTGCTTATGTAACTCTTCACACCTATTCTCCTATATTGAGCTTCACTTGTAGGAGTCAATTTAATTAAAGATGTGAAGGACTTACATAAAGAAAACTACAAAACCCTGCTTCAAGAAATAAAAGAGGACTCACAAAAATGGAGACACATACCCTGCACATGAATTGGCAGGATTAACATCATTAAAATGGCAATACTCCCTAAGGCATTGTACATATTTAATGTAATCCCTTTAAAGATAACCATGACATTCTTCAAAGAAGTGGATCAAACACTCCTGAAATTCATATGGAACAATAAACACCCTTGAATAGCTAGAGCACTCTTCGGTAAAAGAAATATAGGAATCATCACTTTCTCCAACTTTAAATGGTATTACAAAGCTATAATCATTAAAATAGCATGGTATTGGAATAAAGACAGACCCTCAGATCAGTGAAATAGATTAAAGTATTCAGAGAATGCTCCCCAGATATACAATAAATTAATCTTTGATATAGGGGCAAGAAATGCAAAATGGAGCAAAGAAAGCCTCTTCAACAAGTGGTGTTGGGACAACTGGTCAGCCACTTACAAAAAACGAACTCGGGCCTCCAGCTAACACCATGCACCAAATTGAAATGCAAATGGAACAAAGACCTTAATATTAAACCAGAAATCATAAGGTAGATAGAATGTAGGTAAAACACTCCAGGACATTGAAACTAAAGGCATCTTCAAGGAAGAAACAGCACTCTCCAAACAAGTTGAAGCAGAGATACACAAATGGGATTATATTAAGCTGAGAAGCTTCTGCACCTCAAAGTAAATAATGCCTAGGATACAAAAGCTACCCACAAAATGGGAAAAACTATTTACCCAGTACCCATCAGATGAGGGGCTAATATCTAAGATATACAAGATATTGACAGAACTGAACAAGAAAAAAAATCTAACCCCATCAAAAAATGGGGAGAAGAAATGAACAATTTCTCAAAGAAGAAATACAAATGGCCAAAAGGCACATGAAAAAATGCTTCGCATCACTAATTATCAGTGAGATGCAAATAAAAACAACTATGAGGTTGACTCAACCACAGAGACTGGCACACATCACAAAGAACATGAACAATCAGTGCTGCTGGGGAAGTGAAGAGAAAGGAACTCACATTCACTGCTGGTGGGAATGCCGTCTAGTCCAGCCCTTATAGAAAACAATATGGAGATTACACAAAAAAACTGGAAATTGAGCTACCATTAGATTCAGCTATACTAATCCTAGGAATATACCGTAAGAACACAAAAATACAATACAAAAACCCCTTCCTCACACCTATATTCATTGCAGCACTATTTACAATAGCCAGACTCTGAGATCAACCAAGATGCCCTTCAACAGAGGAATGGCTAAAGAAACTTGATACATATACACAATGGAATATTATACAGCCATCAGGAGAGATGAAGTCATGAAATTCTCCTACACATGGATTTACATGGAATCTATTATATGAGTGAAATAAGTCAGAGGGAAAGAGATAAATACAGAATAGTCTCACTCATCTATGGGTTTTAAGAAAAATTAAAAATACTGATATATTTTCCAGAGATGAGGGCCTGAAGGACCTGCTCAAGATATGAGGCTCACCACAAAGAGGGGTGAGTAGAGTAGGAGAAATTACTACACTGAGAACTATCATAACAATGTCATTGAGTGAAGGATGTAGAAAGCCTGTCTCAAATACAGGTGGGGGTTAATGGAGGGTGGAGATGGAGGCATTGGTAGTGGAAATGTTGTACTGGTGAAGGGGGCTGTTCTGTTTATGACTGAACCCCAACTACAATTATGTTTGTGATCATGGTGTTTAAATGGAAATTTTAAAAATTTAAAGAACATTTTTGCATTGAATGAGACTTAAATGGTTCTTGCTCCTCCCCCTCCCACCATTGCCTTATCTCTGTTCTCCAACTTTTTTTTTTTTTACAAACAGACTAAATTTGCATCTCTAGTGATGGCATCAGAAGAATTCATCACTAGACTTTCCTAGTGGACCCTAAATTTTTCTAGATGAATCTCCTCTGCAGCAGAACTGAGTTCATTAGTGCTCTACCATAGTTACTTTTTTTTTCTTTGGTATTTGACATAAACAAAAAACTCAACATATTTCCTTGGTGAGAGACCACCCACTCATTTTATAATGCTTTGCCTAGAACTGGGATTCAATAAGAAATGGTTGACTAGATAAGCACTGGATAAAAGCATTTTATTCCACTGGATCTAGATTTGAAAGCAATTAGCTTCAAGAAAATAAGCAAAGTAAATCCCTTTTTAAGGTATTGTTCAAGATGACCAAGCAATTCTTTAGTTTTCAATAGATAGTGTAACAGTGGTATTACCATTTAACTCATTTTTGCCACCATATTCCTGGAAATAGAATCAAAGTCCCCAAGTTAAAAGTTCAGCCCCTGGAAGTTCCAGCTCACTTTATGAAGCTCACCACAAAGAGTAATGAGTGTAGTTAGAGAAATAACTATATTGAGAACTATCATAACAATGTGAATGAATGAGGGAAGTAGAAAGCCTGTCTTAAGCAGGGGTGGGGTGGGGAGGAGGGAGATTTGGGACATTAGGGATGGGAATGTTGCACTGGTGAAGAGGGGTGTTCTTTATATAACTTAAACCCAACCATAATTATGTTTGTAATCAAGGTGTTTAAACAAAGTTATTAATTAAAAAAAAGTTCAGTCTCACAAATCCTGTCCTACTCCATCAGCCAATCACAAGTCCTGATCATACCTGTTACTCTCACCAGTTATAAATTGAAGATTTTGCAGCCTTCTTCATGGATTTGGTTAGTTTGCAGACAGGTCACAGAATTCAGAGAAACACATGTATCAGGATCTAAAAACAACCCACAGGTGCTGAAAGAGTCCCAGGGTAAGAACCTCTGTCTCTATGGAATTGGACCATGGCACTCTCCTGGCATGCTTACCAACCAGAAAATACATCAAATCTTGCTGTTCACAAGCTAATATAGAACTTTATTTTGCAAGCCCCTACATTCCAACCCCTTGTTGACTTGCTCTTTCTAATGGCCCACCCCATCCTAAGACTATGTGGGAACCTAACTTCAATTACCCCATTAGCATTAACTCCCTCATATATAAAAAGATTGTTATGAAAATATTTGTAAAATTACTTAAGGGCTTATGGGTGTTTGGGGAGCTATTTGATAAAACTAGCACAAAATAAAATACATTTTTGTTTTGTTTGGAAACCACATCAGGTGATGCTCGAAGATGACTCCTGAATCTGTATTTAGGAATCACTCTGGGCAATGGTCAGGAGACTCTGTGTGATGCCAGAGATAGAACTCAGATCAATCATATATGCAAGGTAAGTGCCCAACCTGCCATACTATCTCTCTGGCTCCTCAAATACATTTTTTATGCCACATTTTTCTTCTTTTGGCTTTATAGCAAGAATACTTGAGTGCCTCTACTCTCCCTCTGCCTCCTTGATTTTTCTTTTTTCTTTATTTTTGTACTCCTGGTTCTGTGCTCAGGTATCATTCCAGGCAGGCTCAGAGGATCAAATAGGGCATTAAGTATCAAATTCAGGTCAGCTACATGCAAAACAAACACAGAACCTGCCAAACCTCCCCACCCCTTTCACTCCTTTCTGTTCACTCCTTGCTTCTTCTCCAAAAAAGGAATGGCTATTATGATTGGTCCTGAGAGCCTCCCATGCATAGACTCATTATATGTTTAAAGGCAACACACCCTCTTCTTTTATTTGGAGCAAAAGCCAAATTTTCTACTTCAAATTTATGGGAATGAACTACAGTGAGTCTAATTATCTTGTGATCCTCTCTATCCTACATAACTGAAAGAATGTCCAATATTACGCAAGAAATGCATTAGAAAAAATATACAATGTCATCACAATTTCATCCTCATTTCTAATAGGTTTCATTTTCTATTTGAAGAGAAGAGTTTTGTGAAGCATTTTGTCCAGCTATAAGACTCAAGAATTAAAATTAAATATGGATGGCAAACTTTGAGCAGAAGGACAGTGCATTCTTCTAAATATTCCTTATGCTCCTCTTATCCCATGCTCTGTACCACACACAGCCCAGCATTCCAACACTTTCCCTGACTGTGGGAGGTGTGAAAGAAGCTTGAACTTCTGCAGAGCTATTTTGGTGCTGCCAGAGGGCACGTGAATTTGAAAACAAGTAGGTGAGGTTGAAACTTAATCCACAACCTATTTCTGCCCTCTTTCTCAGGCTAGGGCCCCTTCAACCAATTACATCACCCATGACAGCACTTTGACAGCAACAGCTATGACCTCCTTTTGCTTATCTAACAGACATCCTCCACAGAAATGCACAGGAATGCCAAATTATAGAAACAAGCTAATTTAAGACAAGAGATCCATCACATGCCCACTAGAAAAATAAAAAACTTAATGTGCTTGTTGTGGCAGTGTTCTTTAATTTTTCATCATATGTAATAGCCTATTTAACACTATATTTTGTCACTTTATTATGTTCAAGTTTGTGCATTACTACAAATAGTCTAATCTTCCTTGGGATGTTTTACTAGAAGAAGAAAGGAAAGAAGGAAGGAAGGAAGGTAGAAGGAAGGAAGGAAGGAAGAAAAAAGAAAGAAAGAAAGAAAGAAAGAAAGAAAGAAAGAAAGAAAGAAAGAAAGAAAGAAAGAAAGAAAGAAAGAAAGAAAGAAAGAAAGAAAGAAAGAAAGAAAGAAAGAAAGAAAGAAAGAAAGAATGAAGAAGAAAGAAAAAGGAGACATTTCAGTCCTTTTTCTTTGTTATGCTTATTTCACTACCAGTAAACATATAGGTGCTTCTGCTTTTTATGACAATCATGGTGTTGTTGAATATCAGATTCCCAGGGTACCACAAAGACCATCTGTGTTTTAAATCTCCTCATGATATTTAAGGCCCAGACTCTTCACATGTTCCTTGCCAGGAACCTTATTGAGGCCCATTTCACCTATATTCTAGCTCTGCCTGTACAAAAGTTTTCCTTATACAGGGTCAAAATATCCCAAATTTTTACATAGACACTTTTTTCTTGGGCTATTCAAACTCTTCTCAGATATTTGAAGAGAGTGATGGGGTGTATTCAGGTGTTCTCCACCTTAGAATACACAATTTTCCTTTATACAGACAAGGAACAAGACCAGGAGTTTGAATCACACAAGGCCAACAGTGTAATATCCTATTGTAGTTACAAAAATATGACAGATACCTCCACATCCCTAGTTCCAATTCTCTTTTTCATGGTCATGTTCACTGCATGTTCAAGAGAATGTGTTATGTACCACTCGTACATTCATGTATAGAGCCTTTACTTGGGTGATTTGCTTATCTTGTCTAATCTTTAGATTATCCTGCAGGTACTTACTTTGTGATGAGAAGACAAAGATATCTGTCACAGGACTACTAAGAACTGAGCTCATGATTAAGTCTATCTTTTGGATATATCTAATTGGGAAAGGCAATCACACTCATTTTCTTTCAACTCTGGACCAAATGGGCTATGAACGTGAAACCAGGATATGAAGAGTCTCATGTGCTTGAACATGTGCTTGACTGTTACTTATATGAGAATATTTCTCCTTATTTTCTATTTATATGTAACCTTTCATTGAAGCCTAATGTCACATGACACTTTGTCAAGTCCATTGCATTCCTTGGGAGAAGGAAACATAGTCCTTTGCTTCAGTATAGAAGTCATGTGTATGGTTCAGCTGCCCTGTGTTGGCAGCTGGAAGGGACCTCCTGGCTCTGAGAGACTGATAGCCATTACTGAAATTGGTCTTGCTCTGTTCTCTACATATATATAGCATTACTTCATCCAGTGCATATGTTGTTATTTCCTTGGTGTCTCAAATAACAAGGTACAGTGGACAGAAGTGTTTGGACTTCTTTTTCAAATTGACCTGGTCCATTGATTACATTCTATAAATAGTGCTAACATCTAGAAACTAATTATTCAGCTCATTTTGCCATACTATGAACTTTTCTAGTTGTCTACTCCTTTTATGTTTGTGTTCCTTTTGCATCCTTAACTTCATGAGTCATTGCTAATGGAACATGCAAGTCCTTTGGATGAAAATAAATGATTTATTACTATTATTTTAGCTAATCAAATACATGGCACTGTATTTAATCCTTTCCAAGTAAGAACTTACTTAATCTTCATAATTTTATGATGTGTTATTATTATTTGCTTTGAAATGATAAAAACTGAGACTCAATAAAATAAAACAAATGGCTTAAACTGATTAAATTAAGGTCATCTATACACTGTGTATTAGTTAGGGGGAAATATCTATGTACTAGAATAAAAAGATACACAGGATCTTGCCGTGGTAAAAAAGTAAGTTAATTTATTAACATATAACTCTTTCATAAATTATATAATATAATAGTCAAATATAACAATAATAGTGAAAAAATACATTCATTTAAAATTACTGAAAGTCATCCAGACAGATAGCTCAATAGGCTGAAGCCTAATTTTTGCATGGAGGAAGCCTGAATTCAATCCTTGGCTCTTCGTGGTTGCCCAATTACTTCCAGGAATGATTCAAGTACTTTGCTAGGAGATCCAACTGCTAAATATGGTTCAGAAACAACTATAACATAACATAGAAGTTTTGAAAGTATATATTAAATTTATAATAGTGGTTAACCTGGATATAAGTGAACTTTTATTCCCCCTTTTTAACAATATCTAAAATCTGATTCCTCACTTAAATGTTAAATTGATTAACACTATTAACTACATCGATGCCTAATTTTTATTATTTGAGGTAAGGATCCCTCAAGAAATTCTTAGGAAGCTGAAAAGCTACTTCCAGTAATACTCAGCTAACCAGCTTACATGGTTTCATGCTCAGGCCCAGCATAGTTTGGGGACTACCAGGGCTTGTGCGATCATGAAGGGTTGAAAATAGAGCCCAAGGCCTGTTGTGTGCTCACATGCCTCCAGCCCTTTGAGATATCTCTGCAGGTGAACTTCCCTATGTTTTTGGAGTTTAAAACTTCCACCTGTAAAGAATTACAGATCCCCTCTACAATGACCAGTCTATCACAAGTAGTCTTAGGACTAGACCAGTGTGAAAATCTGAGAAAAAAAATGTTGGCGATTCACCTAGTTTGTGGAATAGAGCTCAGAATTCTTTATTTTCACATTAAATGGTGACCCTTGACCCTCATTTTCTTCCTTCTCTTCCTATTTCTGAGACACAGTCAAGAAATAAATTTAGGGGGAGAAAGAAAAAAAAGGAAGGAAGGACGGAAGGAATGAAGGAAGAAAGGATGGAAGGAAGGAAGGAAGGAAGGAAGGAAGGAAGGAAGGAAGGAAGGAAGGAAGGAAGGAAGGAAGGAAGGAAGGAAGGAAGGAAGGAAGGAAGGAAGGAAGGAATTTAATGAAAGCAGTTCAGCATTCTTTGGGTTATTTAACCTAACAAATCATTCTCAAGGAAAAGATTTCCCCAAGTGAAGAGTCAATATAAACGCTACTGAAAGTGCATAGTCAGTCTTTCCATCTTCATTTGTTTTTACTAGGCCCTGGTGATAAGAATAAGTGAAAATAGTCCCACTCCTCCCTTTACCCAAAGAGTCAGTCCATTGCTCTGCAGACTCCCGCAGTACCTTCCTTCAGGGAATGGTTCTTCCAGGACCTCTTTACTGATGTCTATAAATCTTTAGGCTTGGTAAATCCCATCAGAATTCAGTCTCCAAAGTTCAGTTTACAGACTAGAAGCATCCATATCATCAGGACAGGATTAAAGACCAATCAAGATTGCCATTGTGTCAATCACTATTCAAACTTATTAAGAGCTTTTATCCAACCCAAGTGGCCTTAAAAAGCTGACTGGAAAAGAAATTGTAGTATGCATATGCTCAATGGAATACCACTAAGCTATGGAAAGGATGAAATTGGCTACTACTGGATGGACCCAGATGATATCATGCTGATGCCCTGTGAGTGAAATCAATGAGAAGGAAAAAGGGACAAATGCAGAAAAATATCTGTCATATGTGGATATATAAAACATAATTAGGAAGCAGCAAATGGTCAACAGCACCAGAACTGGAAAGTTTGTCTAGAGAATTGATCTTACCTGAGAGCCAATGCAAATGATTGAAGTCTTAGGGGTATTGGAAGTGGGTACTCTGGTGGCAGATATGGTGTTGGATTGATGTATACAGAAAACTGTTATTAATAGTATTGTAAATGATGGTACCTTCATAAAAACCACGGAGTATTTTGTCAATAATGTTTTGTTAAATGACAGCCAGACCTGTGTTATTAGTATCTACTGGGCTGGTTTGCACTCAGTACCACAAACAAACTCAGAGAGAGAACATAACTGGCAATGATGAAAAGATTTGTTATTTGGCACTTCACAGAAAAAGCTTTCTGAACCTAGCCATAATTTCTTATTAAAACTGTAAACCTTCAGGCCTAGCTTCTAATCCCAGGGGTTTCTGAACACACTGATATCAGAAAAGCAGAAGCACTGCTGTGGCATTCTCAGCGATTGCTCTTGTGGCTCCTGAAAAGGAAGTTTGGTGAGTTCAGAGGCCTAAAGGCACCCTGCAGACAGAAAGGATGTAGTCAAGAGAAATCCGACAAGGTAGAGGCAGGCTGGCCAATGACTGACCTTTAAGAATGGTTAAAAAGCCTCAAAAATCTAGAGCAGTTCAATAGTGAATTATTCCCCTCTAAATGAATCTCAAAGCTTCTGTTCTTGTCAATCCATTTATCAAAAGCATCTGTCTTAAATGCTTAGCTATTTTTCACTGGCTACTCTGGGCTCCTGAACAGGAGAAGGCAAACCAACTCTAAGGGGTATAAATAGGCCTGAGCAACCCTCTTGGAGGTGAGGCAGTGGAGCAGACAGTCTCTGACATCAGAATGGCATCAGATGAGGGAAAGAATCTGCCTAGTACTAGGAACAGGTCACAGGACTCTGGCCTCCTCCATCTGGTTTGGATCCCTCGACCAACTGACCCAAGTGAGTGCTCCTGTCCAATTGAGGTAAGGACCAGCCTCACCAGGAGGGAC